>NW_020230382.1:1640000-1898298 GCF_003227715.2 Harpegnathos saltator
GCGATATCCGGCCGCTGGAAATGAACCGTGAAAAATGCAATGTCATTCGAATTTCCATTTCGCGATTGCGTATTTATCGACCCTGACTCGCGCGCGACCAGGAAGTCGGGCGAAGATACGCAAGAATAGAGCGTCTCTCAATCGGCGTCCCGTGAACGAGAGATAGCAGAGCCGATAGCGGCTACGTTGTTGTTGCATACGCATATTTACATAGTCCGATCGTACGATCCGCGTCATCGCCGCCGCCGCCGCCGCCGCCGCCGCCGCCGCCGCGACACGTTCCGCCGAGGTCCACAATGACAGCTCGATCGGAGATATCCGATCGTGCGTCGTCGCGCGCGCCGTCAAATGAGATCATCTCAGCCGTGCAATTAAATTAAAGTGCGCGCGCGCGCGAGGCTTTTGCTCGAAGCAAAAATAAGCGTTACATAATGCGGGCAGCGAATTCAGCTCGCGCTCGGCTTTAGCGCGCGGTTCGATAATGTGATAACAGTATCTTCGGTGTCGTGCTGAGTCATGATAATTCGGTACCTGCATGCGCGACGTTACGCTGTACGGATCGGCTGAGAATTGTGCGGGACCGTTTTATAACTCGCGCTCGCGCTGTATAATGTCGCAACGGGCTGTGCATCGCGCACTCGCGATGCACACGCGGGGAACTCGAGTAGCAAAATTGATATCGCGCCTTCTCGTTTGCCTCTCGTCAGCAGCGACGGCGGCGGTGAACATCGCGGCGAATTGTCAAGGGTTTGCTTACGCGAATGCGTGAGGTATTAAACGAGAAGCCTTGGACCATAACGTCGGCCGTAATGAATGCGTGCACGGGGGATACGTAAGGGAGATTCCGCATGAAGGACAAAGATAAAACAGGGAGGGGGGAAAATTGCGGACTGACGAGTGCTCGCGGTTCTAAGGAGCTGCTTATCGCGTGCTTTCAAACAAACGGAAACGTGCTATCTCTTTCGCTCGTTGTGAAAACGCGATGATAACGACGAAATATTGTCTCAAGAAAATTTCGTAATCCATGCCAGGAAATATCAAAAATTTCCCCGTTTTTAAACTGTAGGCTTTCATTCATCATCGCGGTGCATTATAGTCACGTTCGTTTGATTCTGCCGACATCTTTTTTTTTTTCTTATTAACGAAATCGATTTAAGGAAAAAATAAGTTTCGTGAGACTTCACATACACACACACACACACACACACACACACACACACACACACACACACACACACACACACATACACGTACGCAACACACAACGGCTCACCTCGCAAGGTCGCGAGCGCTCGCTTTTTATTTATTCATACAAACATAGTCCTAGAGACGAATGTGAATACGACACACGCGTTATTAACCGCATAATGCGCAGGAGCGGATTCAAACGAATGCGGCAGGCGCGCCTCCTTTCTCGAAACAGATTACTAATAAGGACAAAGCCTGGGAACTGTCACGTATAAGGTCTGACGGCATTTGGTCATGTTGGACTGCTTCTGAGTACGTCAGCGTATCGTTGCACCTTTGACGCGCATCTCGTGCCGGGATTAGAAGAAAGCGTATTATGCGCGTTAACGAGAGAGAATGGCAATGGGAGAGAGAAAGAGAAACTTGTCGATGCGCGTGTCTCTTCGTCGCGAGTGTCGTATATACATTTCAGTATGAACGAAAAATAGCACATTAAGCACTTGTCACTTTTATCTACTAGGCCCACTCAATCACGCGCACCGATAAGCACCAACACCACACACTGCGAGTTGTACATTGTACGAGTTACTTAAACATTCAGCCGAGGAAAAATAAAGATAAAGATTAGGACGAGCATCCCGCAATTATCGGTTTTTACGCTTGCGTCGCGAAGAAAGAAAACAGCATTCGCAAATGTGGCTGGTGCGTGTGTTAATTGTGCGCGCAGTCGTCGCCTCGTTTCGTCGAGCAAACGCGAGCGCGAACGTTCGGCAAGTAGATTTTGCGCTCTCCGAAAATCGCGGCGCGAAGATCTCGATGTTACCGGAGAAATTGATGTCGTCCCGCGCGTCGGTGGATAGTCGTCGACGAAACTGACTGACATCTGCGTTTACCTGCGTGCTTGTAGTCCCCGTGCAGTCCGGCAGACCGTTGGTTCGCTTGAAAATAATTTGGAAATTAATAGGTCAGTGAATAACACGGCGCGTGTGACCGCGTCTCGCGGATCTAGTCACGCAATATTGGCTGCGATGGTATGATATACACCGCTGATAACGAGACTCATGCGCCACGCATATTTTTCTTGTATATTCACTCGTCTTCTGAATGTCTTATCTTTGCGCAATCTCAGGTTTTTAAATGCGATTGATATTAATAGGTATGTTTAATCAATGATACATCTGCATTCCGGATTACCTTGGATTGTCGTCGAGCTTTGTGGTAAATATCGTTCCAACGCGCGTTAGATGATAAAAATTCTCGCATACGCATACTGAAAGAATTTAATGTAATAACAATTAAAAGACAGGAAGGGGGCTAAATGACATGCAAAGTTATTGCATCGAGAAGTGATTTTTCGTAATTATTATTGCGACTGAGAGCGCGCAAGCTGCCTAGCGATAAATCTTTCAGCGTTTCTGTCAATTTATTTCCTTTATTTTCGCGTTAAACGAAGAGACTATTGCACCGTGTATATTGCGCATATATATATATATATTGCTAATCGCGAAGCTTGCACCGTGTTGTAAATAGTCGTCGGTGCAAAAACCGGTTGTGGCAAATGTCATGTTTGTGAAGTGAAGAAGTGTTTGCCGTATCGAAAGGTCCGAATAGCGGCGGCATATCGGAAATCGCGTTCACGTTTCTCGCTGAAAAGTTTCTTGCTGCCGTATCAAACTTTATGCAAACACACACACACATACACACACATACACACTCGCGAGAAGAACATTGTGTTCTCAAAGAGTTTTCGCACGAAATGTAGACGACGACAGCCTATTTCGAGATGCGTGTTTTGCGAATACACTAAGATTGTGAGTTGTATTCGCGCGAGATAAAGAGAGCGGAGATTACATCGGGAGCGTAAGGACGCGAAAACATTACGCCGAAAGTGTAGAACCAAACATCAACGAGCATTATCGTGGAGCGACCTCGATGTAATACATTAATAGCCATTCAGAGCCACGAGATATGCATCTACATTGAAAATTACTACAATTTTTAATTTATAATTTCTATTTATTATGAGAATGTGTATTTATTATGCAATAAGCGAAACAAAAATATACTTATATAATAAATTATGCAGCAGTAATATAATTATTCATCTTACTTGTTAGATGTATTTATTTATTCATATTATTTAATATATTCATACTATTTTCGTATTACTCATATTATTTAAGTAAAAAAAGAACGTGCGAGCTTTTAGAATTATACTGATATATATGTGCATCTTTTCCAACTGTTTCAGGCATGTATACCATGCGCATGCTGGATAATGGCAACAACAATACATCAGGACCCACCACTGGCGCGACCGCTCTACCGGGTGTGCAAACAGCCGGCGGTACAGCTTCGACGGCTACCGGTGTCACGACTCTACCTGCCGTAGCCGACGAGAGGATGGACGCTTCGAGCGACAGCGCCGTCAGTAGTATGGGTAGCGAACGTGTACCGTCCCTCTCGGACGGCGAGTGGATGGAAACTGGATCCAATTCCAGCCATACCCAGGCTGACTCTCATTACAGCATGGATTATGCGAGGTAATTAATATCCGAAACGTTGTCGCCGTCGTCGACTCTTAGGAGTCGCCCCTTCCTCTTTCTTGTTTTTTAATGAATCATAAATAATCTTAGGCCGAGAGATAAACGACGAGGAGATGTGTGTGAGTGTGTAGAAACGCCGTGTTCAGCTTTCAAAGGCACAATGCTCTCTTTGTCTTCGAGTCGTGGAATAAACGTTGCTCACTTTATTTTCATCATGTCAGTGGCTGGAAATGTATAGAATTCCACGCGCGTTACAACCCCTCCCCCCTCCCTCTCCCCCCTCCCACACACACACATGTGTCCTGCGATGTTTATTGACGATTCTTTAAATATTACTTGCGTTTTACAGCAAGTATCGCATGCCGTACGACTGTAGCTATTCGGTCTCCGGAAGGAATGCTGGTTCACCGAGATGTCAAACGGAACGAACCGTCGCGCCGGTCGCACAGAAGAAACATCAAATGTTCGCCAAGCGATATTTCCAGGAGCAAGGCACTTGTAAGAATTCAGAAATAACATGCCGATCGCGATCTCCTCGCGGTGATGTCATCACCGCGGGATGATGACACAGCATGAAGAATTTTAATTGCGAAACTACTACTTACCAGGCTCACCTTTGGGCGCTACCGCACATCCGATTACTCCGATGAAATATGAATATGACACGCATACGGTTGGCGCGGGTGCGCCAGGCAACGCGTATTCTGGACCGATCGAGGGCGCAGCCGGCCCGCAGCCAGAAATGAAATATAGTTGTAGCGTGGACTTTAGCCGTCATCAATCTGGTAAGAGAAATTTGCGCGAAGAACTTCTTCCAAGTTGCGACAGAATTCAAGATGTGAAGTCTATGTGAAGTCTCGTCGCGAGTTAGAAATTTGACTTCCTTTTTTTATGCTTTTAGGGCGATCTGCAATAGAACATGTTCATCATAATCATACCTATCACTTGCCTGCCGAGAGTTCGGGATCCCTTCAACGTCCTATTTCGCGCGACAAGAAAGGTAACATTCTCTACGAGCATTCATTTAGATCTCGTTCATAATAATACTTTGAAAGAAAAGACGTACGTTATGTATGTCGCACGCTGCTAATTTACGCAAATTTCAGTCCGCAAAAGCGAAGCAGAGGAGCATCTAACGAGAGACGAAAAAAGAGCAAGAGCATTGAGCGTGCCGATCGCAGTGAGTGACATCATCAACCTTCCCATGGATGAGTTTAACGAACGTCTCAGTAAATACGATCTTAGCGAGGCCCAATTATCCCTAATACGCGACATTAGAAGACGCGGCAAGAATAAGGTCGCCGCGCAGAATTGTCGCAAACGCAAATTGGATCAGATCCTAAGTCTAGCCGATGAAGTGAAGGGAATGCGAGATCGCAAGATGTTGCTTATACGCGATCGTGATAGTATGCGCTTGGAGATACAGCGAGTGAAGGACAAGTTTAGCCAACTTTATCGTCACATTTTCCAGGTTGATATTCTCTCAAACCTTATTTCTCTTTGGTCCGAATATACTTGGTCTTGAAATAAAATCCTAACGCTTGACATAATTCTTTCGTAATGATCAATTTGACTTTGACTATTATTTCCCAACAAAATATTGTTAAATGTAGTGTTACAATGAAAAAAAAAAAAAAACTGCAATGGTTACATTTCAGTCTCTACGAGATCCAGACGGTAATCAGTACCATCCGTACGAGTACAGTCTTCAACAGTCCGTGGATGGCAACATTCTGCTGGTTCGCAGAAATCAGACGAACCCTCATCAATCTCGGCAATCTTCGATGGAGCCGAAGACGAAACCCGATCCTGAGCACAAGGAATGAAACTGTCAAAGGATCGTATACCAACGTGATTGGTTATCAGAGAACTTACGTCATTCTTGGACGGAGCACGTGCGTCCGAAGCGCAGTGGGAGCGAACACGGTGCCGGGGACACCGGTGTTGGGCGTATAATAAAATACACATCGATACATTTACGAATACACACTCGGAATCGTTATACTACATTCGCGAATATTTGCCCAGGCAGATCGGTCGGAGGCAAGGATCGTACGCATTAACTGACTTCATCATGCATAATTCTTATCGAATAGAACTCATGACTGGGGACACACTTGACGTATTTCGCACTGTGTCCGAACAAACAACGAAAATTCTTTGACGTACGAGTTCACGAAAATTCACGTACGAGTCGCTGCTACGCAAATTTCCAGCAACTAAATTTTTCCAGCAACATATTTAGGAATTTTAGTAGCAACAGAAGGGGTAGGATTAGCATTTTTCCTAATGGTGGTTTTTTTTCTTTCTTTTTTTCCAAAGTGATACTACAGTTTTCAGTTATTTGTGGGTCATTTATCTCAATATACTTTTATTTCCGAAGAACCATCTTATTCTCCGTGTGCGCACTCCCTTTTTGTTTTCATAATCAAAGGCTTTTGTATTACGCAGTTGGATAACGATGTTACACTCATGATGCATTTCCTTCGACTCGTCAATAAAGGAAATTACGAATAACCGAGCGCTTGGAAATTTTTTATCTTTTAAGTTACACGGAGCGATGCCAAACATATATTTTGAGTTTTTATACTGGCCTTACATAGCGATATGTATTTATGTGAAATGGTAATGGAATAAATTTAACCATTTTCGCGGGCTTTCTTTGTGACCCGGTTGAAACCGGTCACTACTTGTCTGCGATGTTGAGAGAAATTTACAACTGTCAACACGCAAATGACATTGACGCGGGTATTATGTCGTTGAATGACGCACGAGAACTGTTATGTCACCGTAATTGAAGCAATTCTAAATTAATCTCTTATTCCAATACTACTCTTCCTGCTTCATACGTAAAATACGCTTGTTAACTTCTTGAAGTGCATGTACGTAAACGTGTAGCTCTGATATACGTGCAGTGATACGCTATAAATTTACAAGGCTCATACTTTCTTTTTCTTCCTTTTTTTTATATTTGTGAGAGAGAAAGGTATTTTCATGACGTTTCGATGTAATTGTTTCTATCTATGCATACGATATATATATATATATATATATATATATATATATATATATAGGAATGCGACGATTCCATTGAAACGTACCTATCCAATGATTTCAATCTATCGATTGCGATTATTGCTAGAAGTATACTTAATTACCAAAATTATGACACACTCATGCCCCGCCCCGAGCCAAAAACTGAGCTGCAGCGGGCGAGATGCTGAGTAAACACGTCGCACACGTGTCATCGCGATATGGGACAAGCACGGAAAAACACACGCGCATATGTACTATTAAATAACCTTGTTGCGTTATGATCTTAGAGAATATGTATATCGTTTTTTGAAGCGCTTAAAGTTCCGAGAGCGGTAGCGTCGTGAATGTATAATGCAAAATTGTAATTGCATTTAATTGAGGGAGAAGTAGAAGGTGCAAACAAAAGGCAAATGATTGAGACATTTGATGGGATACAGCGAACTTGCAGTAACTAATCTCCGAACCATTTTGTGTTCCATGTAGAGTGCTGCTTAAACGGACACTGAAATTTCACTCTGTTCAGATAAATCACGCAGGCAACACCTTGTAATATATATATTAATATGATGTATTAACGTACACGTGTACTGAAATAGCACCAGTATACGTGTACGCTGATACAATATAGAAAATAATGCAAGTATGTGAATACATTTACTGCGACGAGCTGTAATGCTACAATATTAAGAATAGCATTCGTTGAAATACGAACAAACGTAATATAAAATCACATATTTTTATAAAATAAAAAAAATGAGAAATGTTCAGGTATTTCACATTTGCCTTTTTATGTATATATTAATGTAGCTAGTATAATTTTCTATAAATATTATATACATTATATATATATATATACAAATATATACTTATATATATATATATATATATATATATAAATGAAAGATAAATGTATGTATTTATGTATATGTACTTGTATATATAAATACATATACACGAAGAGTAATAATAAAAATATATGTTATAATGTTATAAAAGAAATCGAACGAAAATGCAGTTTATGTCGGCAATTATTAATAATCAGCTCCTTATTAACATTTACATACGCGATTGTATTCATACTATTGGGTGTAGGATGCCTTTTACGTATTGTACTTAGCGAGCGGAGATCTCAGTATCGGCAAACCTTTCTAAAAGACTAATTTATAAGAACTCTGTTCGTCTACTGTACAAACATAATTTGGATTTGCACAAGCTTGCAAGTCCATCTAATCGCAGTCAAGATCTCCTTCTGTCATTAAATTTCTATATTGTATAAATAAAGCTGAATAAAAACCTCTGGGAAAAGTATCGTACTGATTTGCACACAATTATTCTCCCCTTTCATTTAATTTAATTAATAATTATTTGTGTATTGAACATTATTTGTCAGTGATGTAGATGACAAGAGAAGATCGCAGATTTTAGTCAGAATGCTGGCTATTGCAATTAGGTCAGCTAATGATATAAAAATAATCGTGTTGAGAAATTTGAAGATGAATATAATCATACAATGAGTGTCTTGATGATCTGATTTTCCGATAACGTTGAAAAATTAGTACTTTTGCTTTGACAATACCGTTAATATTTCAAGTATCATAATCGTTACGAGCATTCATGTGTCTCAGATTTGAAAGTGGCGCCAGCTCGCGCATGGAACGGATCACCGTGGGTGCGTTCCGTTTCACGCATATGCGCGTATTTTTTATAGTATACGTGACATAAACTATAAATAAATGCGCGCATATGCGTGAAACGGAACGCACCCCGTGATTGGTTGGTTCAGCTATTTTCGAATATCCCAACCGCGGCGCTGTACGTTCATGAGTTCATCAGTTGTGTTGCGGGCTGCGGGAAAGTGTTGCGTGCGAAGAACCGTTTCCCACGATTTTCCGACGTGATTTTGGCTTCTCGTAACTAAGCCTTCGCGGCTCAGTCATCGTTATCGGGAATGCCGAATGTGAGTTTCGCGCGGCAATATCGTTACATGATCGCGAGAAGTGAAGATCCCGTGGAGTGAGTTATCGCCGGATCGCCGATTAAAGTTGTCGCGTTCGTCATCGTAACGGCGGCTCGACAATGGCTGCGTTCAAAAAACACAACGGTTACACAACGGTTGAGTAATTCGTCAACGTTATTGGTCTGAATGTAAGGATCTAACAGTAAGGACCAATAGTTACTAAGCGCTCAATGAGCGCTTTGTTTTTTGAACGCAACCAATGTTAACACGACTAGACAACGTTGGACTTTACAAGTCCGACTCGCCGATCGAGTTTCGCGCGTGAATTATCGCTCAAAACATCAAAGTATGATATAGCATCGTTAAATAAATGCTGAAAGTGGATACTATTCGTCGGAAGTGCCGAGGGAAGTTTCGTAAATCTTTTTCTATCATGGCGGACCTAACGGAATGGAACGTTGTGATTGGTTAATACGCGAGTGGTACCTGTTCCCGGAGCTTCGGGGAGGGAATGCAGGCGTAGTTCCCCTGGCTCCCCCCACCCCCTAAGCACCCCGCAGGGGTTTTAGTCGGTAGAAGTCCGACATAACCGCCGCCCTCCCCATGAGGCGGGGGTATCTATGAGGATTTCCCCTGCGTGACTAAAAAAAAAAAGTTCCCGGAGCTACTTACAATTGAAAATCTTGACCGTTGCAATACCAATCTAACGAATTGTAACTCTACGGATTCGAAAAACCGTTCGAGCAATTCGCCGTGATTTCGAATTGCCAAAAGTGAATCTCGCGCACGTGTATTGTTTTGTCTTAAGTACCGAAAATTAGTTTCGTGTGTTTGTTACGGCGAAGCAGCATTAAGGTAGTTATTCCCCAACTGAGGAAGTCAACATAAAGTACAAAAAAGAAATATAAAAATATGTATCTTTTCTTATACTAAAAATCGAGTAAATAATTAACATGAAGTTGTACCGCATTACTACGGTATATTAATAAAAAAGAAAAATAAATATTGAAATATATCAATCGCATGTACCACGTAGTTGAATGCGAGAGAGAACGAGTGGCAATGTTGCATTATCATAGCTGTTCGCTCAGCAACAACACGACCAGTATAACCTATAACATAACCACGCAGCGCGTATGTAGGTGCATACAGAAATGTCGTCAGACAAATCGCGATTTAAAGGTAGGTTTATGAAAAAACAAGAAATACGACGAAGGGAAAAGGTGCTAAAAGGAGAAGCTAATTCTAAGCGATGGCAAGAATGTCGTAGTGATAGTTTCAATGCTACGCGAGATCAGCAAAATGCATGTGCATCGACAAAACCCTCTTATGTTGGAAATCGAATTGTCAATATACAAGCTTTAGGGAAGAATCTCAAGTGCCATAGCTGTAAAGGTACTTTATCTTTAGAGAATAATATTGTGAACGAAACAAAAAAAGGATTACATTCAATCTTCACCGTAATTTGTCAGCACAATTATCTTTAGAGAATACAAGCTTTAGGGAAGAATCTCAAGTGCCATAGCTGTAAAGGTACTTTATCTTTAGAGAATAATATTGTGAACGAAACAAAAAAAGGATTACATTCAATCTTCACCGTAATTTGTCAGCACAGAGGCGTTGCCACGTCTATCGCTTTCTCCCGTCAGCTGCTATGAAAATGTAAACAATGACGATATTTCGATTTTTGGATGATTATTAGACAATAACTATGTGGACAAGCTTTTAAAAAAAAAAATATGTGTTTCTTAAAGGGTTTAACTTGTTTTGTCTAGAATATGAGATATTTATCATGACTCCTTGTGATGCAGTGGTCATTGAAAGTATTTTTTTCCTCATACGTCAGAATAAAAAATGTTAAAGAATAGTACAAAATAGGCAATTTAAAGAATTGTTTAGCCTCTATTTAAGTTATATCACTATAAAAATTAGTTTTCTGCAAACTAATGCCATCAGTTTGTGAAAAAAGTCGTTTCATTTGCAAAGAAGCATGCATAAATGAATTGAAATTTTAGACAAAAATGGCGAAGTTTGATTGCATATTTCTCGTAAACTAGGTGGTCAATTTAGCCAAGATTTCGCAAAGTAACTTGTTAATATAAACATTAATTTTGTACAAAATTTCAGCGTTGTAGCATGACTTTTATTTTGAGGAACAATTACCTTAAATCACCGTCGAAATTGAATTGAAGCGAAACCAAGCAGTCGAGAATATCGCATGAATAGCGAAATTCCGCATATTTGTCGCGTAATATTACTTTGAAGTTCAAACCGTAGCCTTTTATGTTTTCGATTCTCCGAAAAAGTCTCGCGCATCGTAAAATATCGTCGCGAGCGTCAAAATCAAATGTGCTTGGTTAAGTTTTGTGATAAAGTTTCAAGTGATCAAGTGTTGTGAAAAATGGCCTGTTGTGCGAAGTTAAATTTTATGGTTGTGAAAAATACGTATTAAGTGCCCGAGGATATATTTTGCAAAGAGGATCATTAGGAATCATTGAGATGTAAGTTTATTTTACATTAGCTGTGTTGCAACAATTAGGAATTAGACGTATCGTGGGGTCGCCTTCTTTTATTCTGACGCTGGAAAGATCGACGAGTTAAACTAACGTCGTTGTGAAACGACATTAAATTCTCATCCAAAATCTCAATTAAAATCTCGTCCAATGCGTAACAACCTATTCAATATTTTTTTATATTTCCATTCATAACCGTTTATCAGATTTGTATATTATTAGCCCGTTCTGAGTGGCCGAAAGAAGCATTATGTTCTGTTTAAACGCCCGAAAACATCACTCCAAGTCTCTTCCAAGTCTCTACAGTTCTTAGAACCTAACCCAAGCATCCACCTTCCAACTCGCCAATTCCTGGAACTCGAAGCGTTTCCTTCCAATGCGTCGATCGTGGAAACTGGCGTGTCGGAGATGATGTTGAGCCTGACTTCAAGACTGCACTTTGCTTTTCGAACACGGTCATTGCACCATGTTCATTTATACGATATGACAACAACTCTCGCTTGCTTCACACGAATTCAAAACCTCTATTAAATTAGCCCCTCTCACAGCGAAAATAAAAAATCTATTAGGTGCAAAATTAAGAGAGCACCTAATTTTATAATATTCTCTCTTGGACAGTCATCCTTGTGATGATATATTTATTTTGTTATAGCTTTTGAGCGGCGTTACATCTTTAATATCTGTTACTTGTTTCTTCCTGGAGCACTTAATTAGCACCCAATTTTGACATTTGTTTTCGATTTTACGTATTGGTTGTATGTTCTTTTATTTGGGGGCGGCTGAGTTAACGTTAAACTACCCTCCTCCATTATTTTATTTTTTTATGCTAAACCACGCGAGCACCAAATTCGGGATTTTAGGACCTAATTAGCACTTAATTTTATACTTAATAGATTTTTTATTTTCGCTGTGGGAGAGGGCTGACTTAATAGAGGTCATTTGTGAGCCTGTCACTTCTCAGTCTTTCGTGGTCTCCAACTCCGAAACGCGTGATCACAGCTCGATGCGGCTTGCAGGGATCAATCTTATTTCGAACCTAGATTAATGTCTTATAACAAATAATTTTGCAGCTTATATATGGTGACACGTTAATTTCGCATCGATCATCCTTGAACTTTCTGCTTTAATTTCTCAATAACGAATAGCCGCACTTTGTTATAATTTGTGAGGATCTTTCTTACTTTGGGCCTAGATTAAAATTTTATTATCCATATTTCGATATTTCATATTTCATGACTGGTCATTTCCGTGCCTGTCACTTTTCCATTTTACGTGGCTTATAATTCCGAAACGCGTGATCACAGCTCAATGCGGTTTGCACGGATCAGTCTTATTTCGAACCTAAATTAATATTTTATAGCAAATAATTTTGTAGCTTATAGCTCGGTGACACGTTATTTTCACATCGATCGGTCTTGACCTATCGGCTTTAATTTCTCAATACCTAATAGGCGTACCTTGTTGTAATTTGTGAGGGTCTTTCTTATTTGGATCTAGATTAAAACCTTATTATCCATATTTCGATAATTAATATTTCGTAACAAGTCATTTCGGAGCCTGTTGCTTTTTAATTTTTCGTGGCCTATATCTTCATAACGTGTAATTGCAACTCTCGATGTGATTTTCATTATTTCGACTCTTGAATAGAACATTATGTATAATAATTTTCACTTGTATGCGGTGATTTTTCATTATTAAAATTCTTGTGTGAATTATGCACGAACGCTC
Organism: Harpegnathos saltator; assembly: GCF_003227715.2. Classification (NCBI taxonomy): domain Eukaryota; kingdom Metazoa; phylum Arthropoda; class Insecta; order Hymenoptera; family Formicidae; genus Harpegnathos; species Harpegnathos saltator. Next base: position 1,652,969 of record NW_020230382.1, read on the forward strand.
GTACATATTATTTTTACTATATTGATTTCCGTTCAATATTGATTACCGTTTATATTGGCCGCGTTCAGTAGAACAAAGTGATGAGAGAGCGCTTAGTGATTATTGTCTGTGATTGGAGCATTCTTTTAGATTCTTCATAGACCCAGAAGTACTTACCAATCAGGAGCGAGATTCAGTGGAAAATCTAGTAATGATGTCCAACTGTTGAGTTTGCTGAATGCAGCCATTGATCACTATGTTTCTAGACGGACCTGGTTTTTATATTCTGTTTTTCTATAATATGTGTTGACAGTCTGAAAGTTGGTTGCGTTATTTTGCACTTATATAAGTGCAAATTATATGCCACTTATATAAGTGGCAAATTATGTAACCTATGGAGCAATATATAAACAGTAAGTAAATCTGTTAGGCATAGTGAAAGGCGTAAATATAGTTATCGCTTATTTTCTCACCTATGATTTGCTTACTGTTTACATCTTATTACATAAATTTTTGCTGTGTATCTTTTTTGTGTTCTTCGACCGAAGCCCGAATCGGATTATTTCATTACACCTGAGTGCTTTACAACTAGATTCTTCATTAAAAATTGTAACGGGTTATAGTGGAAAGTTTGAAGTTAAAAATTCATATTGCGAGAGAAACCGAGAAATCGTTCATTCGAGATTCCAGAATCGATTTGATAAAAATACACGTACTCGACCATATGTACGAGCATAATGGTTCTTGAAGACCCATCTACAATGGCTGGAAGAATAAGGTTGTAAGCGGTAAGAAACGAACCAACCACAGTCGATTATACTTATAATAATCGACGGTGGTTGGTTCATTTCTTACTGCTTACACTTACAACTTTATTCTTGCAGCCATTATAGATGAGCCTTTAGTGACACTGTAAAGTCCGTGTCACACTACGGATTGAAGATCAAGGATTGCGGATTGAAGATTAGATTTCGACAAATCGACGAACTTCGGTTTTGATTTACTTTTTTCCGATTGGTCAAATTTCAATCTTCAATCCGCAATCCTTGATCTTCAATCCGTAGTGTGACACGGGCTTAAAGCCAGCGGCACACGGTGCTTGTTTTCGTCCTGGATTGCTTGCTAGATGAAAATACTGCATTCTGATTGGTACATTTCTGAAGATGGATGAAAATGCACCAATCAGAACGCAGTATTTTCATCCAGCAAGCAATCCAGCACGAAGTGCCGCTGGCTTAAGATGGCGCCATGTTTATGTTTCCAAGAAATTCACTCTGGCTGCATTCCGATATTCACTGCTAACACTGAAATTCTATAGTTTACGTGACACAATTGGTCTGTTCTTTTTAACGGCACTGTTTAACTGTGAACTGGTGCAATAAGTTAAAATGAAAAAAATATAGTTGTTTCACTCTAAAAGTTGTTGCACGTAAAAGAATTTAACCGTAAACGTAAGGCCGCAAGAAAACTGACCAATCTCAGTCGATTATTTCTCTAGTGCAAGGAGAACAATCGACTGTGATTGGTCAGTTTTCTTACGATCTTACGGTTGCAGTTACAGATTTTCTACGTGCAAAGGCCTTAACTTATTGCACTAGTTCCGCAGTGCAGCTAAAAAGAACAGACCAAATATATTTTCAGTATTGGCAGTGATTTTCGGAACGCAGCTTCTTATTCATAGTCAGTTTTCGTTGTCAGTATTCATAGGCCGGTATTCATAGTCAGTTCTTAGGCCTGATCTACAATATGTGTTGTAAGCCGTAAGAACAGGCCAATTATAGTCGATTATTTTTGTAATAATCGACTGTGATTCGCCAATTCTTACGACTTACAACTTACGACATGTATTGTAGACCAGGCCTTATTTTTAAGACCGTCTTAAGTTTACTTTCAGATACTCCATAGCCAATAAAATGATTTGTACAGCATTTGAAAATAAATTTAAGACGGGCTTAAATATAAGATCCGATTATGAATACTGGCCGTAGTCAGGTCTTAAGGGCCGTCTACAATGGCTGCAAGAATAAAGTTGAAAGTATAAGTAGTAAGAAACGGACCAATCATCTTTATATTTAAGACTGTCTTAGGGCCGTATTCATAGTCGGATCTTATATTTAAGACCGTCTTGAGTTCACATTCAGATATTCTGTAGCCAATGAAATGATCTGTACAACATCTGAAGATGAACTTAAGACGATCTTAAATATAAGACCGGACTATGAATATGGCCTTCAGACTGCCTTCCGATATTCACTGCCAGCACTGAAAATCTATAGTATACGTGACATAAACTATGTATTTTCAGTACTGGCAGTGAATTTCGGAACGCAGCCTTAAGTTCAGTTTCAGGTACCCCCTAGCCAATGAAATAATTTGTAGAGTGCATCCTTTTCCACGGCAGCTCTACTCATCTTCAAAATTTGGGAGAACGTGCAATCTAGGTATACTATGTCTATGCTTTTATTCATTCTGTTATTCAGTTCAATTCAGTCTTCTTTTGTCTGTTACAGTCTCACAACGATATATAACAGGGAAGGAAATATTTCCTTTCACTGAATTTGTACAAGATGTTTCCTGAATCCTGGCTGACGACTCTTCAAAATGCGCAGAAAACTGCAATTATTCAAGATGGTAAAGATAATTAATGACTTGTGTATGATATGCCTAATTATATTTAATGATCATTAATAATAATACTTAAATAGCCTCTGTTAAGTTTATAATTTTTTACGATTTTTAATTTTATATTTTTATGTACGATCTTTCCCTAACCTCTAAATGTTTGATCAATAATAGATTTACTAGATTATCTATATGTTATACAAAGTTACAAGTTGAACTATGTATCATGATTACATGTCTTTCTAAGTACCTCAATATAAGTTCCTCACTATTATTTTTATTTAATTAAATATATTTGTTATATTCTTAAATTATTTTTACAATATTTAGAACATAATATTTAGGATTATATGCTTTTTTGAGAACAGTGTAATTGTTACAATATTAAATCTTATTATCTATATTAAAATAAAACAATAGAATTCTGTAAGAATTGTTTTGTTTAATATGTAGAATACTTTAATATGTAGAATATGTAGAATATTCTGTTAATTTTATCATGTTCTACATACAGGTAAAAGAAAAGTTCATTACTTGTTGCAAAATAAACAAGAAATGGTTGAAGAATATAATATAGATACAAATGTAGTAGTACGGAGAGCATGGAGGAGAAGAAATAACTTTGGGAAAGTAAATGGTTGGTCCATTGAAATTGGAGAGCCTGATGTTATAGAACAGAATGAAGCATATGAAATACGAGAAAGTTCAAATACGGTATGTTACTTTCTATCAATATAATTCCTGTTTGATAAAATATATCTTCTACTAGGAAACAATATTTAATAAGCAGAATATATATATATATATATCATGTTGTTACAGCCAGTTGTTGTAAGAAGGATAACAAAACATTCACTAGAATGGCGGATTAGAAATTTATCATATCCTAAAGATGTATATTCTGTTACTGCAGAAGAAGATGGCACAATAACTGTGCGTACAAGCAACAAAAAATACTTCAAGAAGTTAGAGGTTCCAGATCTCAAACGGATTGGATTAAAACCAGAACAAGATAATATAACGTTCAAGCATTACTTGAATACTTTAATTATAATGGTAAGAAACAAAAATAGTTCTCTGCATTTGGTGACTATGCATGTTTATATCATATTTATATCACTTTCTTTTGTTTTAGTACAAGAAGCCTGCTAAACTTCTCGACGTGGAAAATTTAATATTAGCAGATGTTTTGAAGTTGAGAACAACAACTGAAAATGATCAAATGCAATGTCCAGTAAGTTAACAAAAAGAAGTTAATAAGAAGAAAGATATTGCTAGATTCTATTTTGACTAAGCGTATACTTGAATTATTTATTATTAATTATTATATAATTAATTTGTACATACTAGTACATGTGATGAATAATTACATATCTGTAATTATTTTTATTGATTTAATTGATATTGAATAACGGATGTTTATGATTAGCAATGTAATTTTTAATAAAATAATTACCAACAAATGACTAAAAAAATATTTTTTATGCATTGTTACCAACAACTTGATTGAGAAAATATGGGGAGAAAAAAAATGTATTCCAAGTAACTACTGAATAAGTGTTTTTCTCAATATTAATTTTTCCTGTGTACGACTCATTTTATGTGAGATTCTGAAGTTGCCCCACATGAAGATATGTATATATACAGGATGGCCCAAAAGTCACTAGACGATTTAAAATTCGAATAGGCTTTTATTAATTAATTAACTTCAAAATTTTTCTTTCAGTTTATTAGTGTGATTCTTGGAAATTAAATTAAGGAGGAATTCACGATTGTGCAACATGTGAAAATAATCGAATTTTATCTACAAAATCAACGATAAATTGTGCTAATGCAGAGAGTTTACACTCGTCATTTTGGGGTCAGAGAAAAATCATCTAAACAAGCGATACTTAACTTATTTCGGCGGTTTGAGATACAGGGGTCTGTGAGTGATTTACCATGTGCTGGGAGGCGATGTTCAGGGAGGTCACAGGACAACATTCAGCATGTACAACAAAGCATTGAGATATATATATATGTATGTGTGTGTGTTAGCACAATTGATCGTTAATTTCGTAGATAAAATTCGATTATTTTCACACATTGCGCAGTCGTGAATTGCTCCATAATTAATTTCCAAAAATTATACTCTAATAAATTGAAAGAAAAATTTTGAAATTAATTAATTGTAGAAACCTATTCGAATTTTAAATCTAGTCTAGTGACTTTTTTGGGCTACCTTATATTGACCGTGTTCCAAAATTCACTGCCAGTACTGAAAACATATAGTTTGTGTCACGCAAATTATAAATTTTCAGCGCTGGCAGTGAATTTTGGAACACGGCCACTATCCATACAATTAATATTAATTTCATACGACTTTTTCCCTCAAAGGTAAGTATCCTGCATACTGGTTTAGACATCACTAATGAATTTACTAAATATCGGATCGGAGCTCGATGGATTTCTATATCGACTTCAATATGCCGCTAATATACGCATGGAAGTCGAGAGATCGATCAATCGCGCTGCGCCGCGTACTACGCGAGTGCGTTCACTGCTGCTTCTGCTACGTGTATGTATCGCGCAATGATAGTGGTATTGCGTTTCGGTGTTATGCGGTTACTTTCGCGGGAAGATTTGTGAGTGAGCGGCAAATATGGCGAATTTAGTGCCGGACAGGTGAGGGGTTTTTTATTCCGCTACACGGCGGAGATCGTTGGATGTTTTACAGTAGTTAGAATCGCTTGCTTACGCGTTCGCAAGTGCAATCACATTGTAGAGAGGTTATGTTGTGTGTCGATTTTCCCTGACTTGAAACACATATCGTGACGATATAAATAGAAATAGAAGGAATAAAATGCTCATATGTATTTGTCCGTTCGATAATTGGGCTGTAATTCTAGTTTATTCTCCTATTAGGGATAGTGATAAAATTTTGTTAATTACGATAGCATCGGGGACGCTATTCCTCGAACAGCTGACCGATCGAGCATGCATCCCACACTTTATTTCCCGCCATTTCTCACAGATGGTGTTGTATGTCTTAATCTGACGAATTAATGAAATTTGAATTGTAGTTTAACGAATGCTAATTCTCAGTCACACGTGGTAAGTTTTTCACATTGTTTATCGTCCGCTGAGTTTCATTGTTTTCGCGGAATTAACGTTGATTTTCCCGAAATATCAGGTCTGTTTATTGCTCCCTCCTTGTTTCTTCCCTTCTTGTGCTTTCTACTTTTGCCCTCAATTTTGTAATTGCAGTCGTTTTTGTATGCTTACAGATGGCTGGAATACAAACCCGTTGGTGATGTGATCAAGGGTACCCGAATCTTGGCATTCAAGGTTCCGCTTAAAGACGTGAGTAAATTTATTTTCTCAAATAATTCGCCACTCCAATTCGTTCCGCGCATTCTTGAGCTTCTTCTCAACTCGGAGCTACGAACGTGAGCGTTCTACTACGAATAGCGCAATGTGAGGTTATGTAAAGCGAATCGATGAAAATAACAAGGTCGACAGATGTTTATGTACTAGGTGCGCAACTAAGTTTCCGGGTTTTTTTGATCAATGAAAAATGGAAAATTTCAAGAGAAATACAAAAAATGGTTTATTCAAAGTATCGTCCCTCGCTAGCTACACATTTTTGCCATCTCTCTGGCAATACATGAATACCGCGACGATAAAACGACGCGTCTTTGGACCGAAACCATTCATCCAACCAATTTTGCACTTCTTCGAAATTAGCCAAGTGTTGTCCAGTCAAGCCATGCACCATCGACCGGAACAAGTGATAATCGGAAGGGACCAGGTCTGGCGAATACGACGGATGCGGTAGCAGATCCCCATTTTAGCATTTTGATGATGTCCTGGACGATGGAAGTGCGATGGCACGGAGCGTTGTCGTGCTGCAATATCACTCGTTCCATTCTGACCGTTTCTCGAGCAATGCATGGTTCAAATTAATTAGTTGTTGTCAGTAGCGATGCCCATTGACAGTGTCGCCCGGTTTCAGCAGCTCATAATACACGATTCTTTTGTGGTCGCACCAAACGCAGAGCATTGTCTTCTTTCCGAAGCGATTTGGCCGTGCCATCGATGTTGATGCTTCGCCAGGTGAAAGCCACGATTTTTTGCGTTTGGGATTCTCGAAATATATCCACTTCTCATCGCCAGTAACAATTCGATGCAAGAAACTCTTTCTTTCATGCCGCAAAAGCAAAATTTCGAAAGTGGCTCTTCGATTTTCCATCTGTCTCTCTCAGTCGACTCATGCGGCACCCATTTTCCTTCCTTTAGAATTTTTCCCATGGCATGTAAACGTTTGGAAATACCTTGGCGAGTCATGTTTAATGCCGCTCCGCAAGTTGATCTTGTGTTTGCCTATCATCTTCGTCCAATAACGCTTGCAGATCGGCGTCCACCGGTTTTGGTCTTCCGGAGCGCTCCTCAGTGTCGAAATCGCCACTTCTGAAGCGTTTAAACCAATCTTCACAGGTAGTTTTCGATGGTGCATGTTCGCCGTAGGCCTCCTCAAGCAAACGACGTGCTTCAGCTGCACTTTTTTCCAAGTTAAAGCAGAAAAGCAAAGCTTCCCGCAAATGCTGTTTATTTGGCACAAAACTCGACATCTCCGTTGTTAAAAAAAATATTTTTCCGTTGCGATGTGTTGTTGCGGCATTACGATTGGTTATTGTTAACAGATGTCCAAGCTATAAAAAAAACACAACTTCAGACATGTATGTCGACTACATGTGTCGTTAGCGCCATCCATGTTTGAAACCTGGAAACTTAGTTGCGCACCTAGTATATAGTGCTTAATATTCCTAGCTCAGCGACAGAAAAATAGACGAGATTTCTTCTTGATGAGAAGAAAATCGTACGAATGTATATGCATACATATATACATACATGTACATATATATATATATGTACACACACATTCTTCTCCCCCTCTGCCCCTTAAGAGCATAGTGTAAATATCTTGTTCCTCACACGTTAAAGTCATTGGCAATCCTTGAGATATGTAGACGAAATGTTACGCAAGATAGAACAAATTACGTAAAGCCTTAATCATTCCTCCCGCGATCAGTTCATTTAGACTCGTCCGAGCTCGAGACATTCCGAGAAATTTCACCGCATCGGCGTGAAATTCCGAGCTCTTTTCGAGCTTGACTTCGCTCTACGAACGAAGTTCGTTGGAGCTGAACTCGCACATCAGCTACAGCCGTCGAGACAAGACGATCTTGCCGCTTTCCCGTCTCGCCCTCATCGCCGCCAGGTTCTCCATTCTCATCCTCATTCTCCTCCTCCCCTTTCTCCTCTTCCTCATCCTCCTCCCGCCTGCACTAAATCAAAGGTTCTCTTCGCGGGGGTCGTGGCGGCTGCATCGTGGTAGATAAGATCGCGTCGGATTCCCGAAATGGACGACGCGGCAGGTACACGCGTCGGCGCTACGTATGCGTGTACGTGTTTGTGTGTGGGTGTGTGCACGCCACGCACGCACGCACGCACGCTCGTGGGATCGTGGCACGGGTCTCCGTTAAATCGATGCGACGTCGGGGAACCGTAGGTAAAGAGAGGCGGCGGGCCAGCGGGGGCAAAGCCGCGGTTTACTCCCGTCGACTGCGGTGTGTAACGGTAGGATGGGAAAGCAACGTCCGTCGAGAGAAGAGATCTCGTATCGGTCGCGGCCAAATTGCCGTATTGTTGTGCGCGCGATGAGCTCCCTCCGTAGATATAAACAAGCTTGATGTATGCGCGCTCCCTTCTTCAGCAGGCACACGCGACGGCGACGCCGGCGGCGGTGGCCGTCGTCGATTCTTCTCGTCTAATAAGTTGCACCTGGCTAAGCGAAACGTTCGGGGACCCGGGGTCAAGTTGGCTCAAGGCCATGCGCCTTTGTTTGTGCATTCGAGTGAAAGTCGGGAAGAAGTGACAAAATGTTCCTTTTACGAGGGCAGTCTGAAAAGTTGTCGGCCTAACAATGAAAGTACATTCATTTTGCCGTGAAATATGTTTTATTTTTCAATGTAGTCTCCTGAAACTTCAATACATTTATTCCAACGTCTTTCCAATAATTCAGTACCATCATTAAATTGTGTGATTCCGGAAGGTTCTTTTCGCTCTGGTGTATAGTGATGGATTCAAGTTTCATCAACAGTTATGAGACAGTAATGAAGCTTGAAATCCATTTTATTTTGCTTAAAACGAGAAAAATGTGCCAGACACGCTTCGAGAAATGCACGCATTCGAATACGCGTTTTTGGTCAATTGTTAGCAAATGCGGCAGCCATCTTCCACAAAGCTTTTTCAACTGGTGCTACTACTCGATTGACTTGATCGAATAAAATTTTACGTGGGTTTATATCAGGGATGCCACTTTCCAATACAATTATAGTTTGACAGTTTCTAATGCCATGTATGTGTCGTCAGGTCAGGAGAACTTTTCAGACTGCCTACGTAGAAAACCCAGGGAAGTACTCGTGTTCTGAGACGAACGTTTCGCGATCTCTCTCCCGTTGTTCCTCATGATAAATCCATAAACAAAACGTACGGTCAACTCAACCCGGTCTTCTCTATGCCGCGGCGCAAATTGCGGCACGGTGCAGTCTGAAATTAAGTCTTGTTTATCGTCATCTCTAATGGTCGTTCGTAACGGAGAACGAGATCATAAAACACCTGTACGCACCTACAACCGCATCGGGAGACCCCCTCTCCCTCTCTCGAGCGATAACATACGAGATGCTGCATTTCGAAATCCGATTACGGGGTAGAGCCGGGTCGGGCTTCGTAAATCCGCTGTCGCAACACTGCGATCGGCCGGGAAAACGATCTTATCACGCGACATCACGGTGATTGGTTCGTTCCGGATCACTCCGCTCCCTCGATTCGCGTTTCTTATGCCGTTCGAGCGCTCGACGATCCGTCGAAGGAGACACCTCGCGTAAACATGGAAACTCGGACTGCTCGGCGCCCACAGCCGTGCCTCGACATTTTTACTACCAAAATAATAAGTCGGTGTAGTGGGCTGAAGGGGGAGGGAAGGGGAAGGTCGTTTGCTTCCTGGTTATCAGGCCTGAGGGCCGCGCATACAACGCGTTGCATATGCTGATTATGGGCGGCGCTGCGCGCATAGTCTCTCTCTCTCTCTCTCTCTCTCTCTCTCTCTCTCTCTCTCTCTCTCTCTCTCTCTCTCTCTCTCTCTCTCTCTCTCTCTCTCTCTCTCTCTTTCTCTCTCCTAATTGACGGCGCACAACGATGCCCAGGTTTCACAGGACATAAAACACTTTTATATACCTTCGGCTCCGCGTTCTCAGAGATCTCATTAAAACACGTAACGATAGTCCGCCTAATTGACCGCGCCGCGCGCTTGGCTATCCGACCGCGTCTCCCCGCGCGCGCACTCCTCTCGAATCTCTTTCTCTCTCTTTTCCTTCACTTACAACATAATCTCACACCGTTGTGACTCTCGTTATCTCACGCCGAGGAGTACGCGCCATTAGACGGGCCATTTTTTACGGCAATTATGGCCGACGATAACTCGAATATTAATCAGCGTTGAACAATTCTCTCTCGATCAACATAGCGCGATTGATGGCGTCAGGCCAGGTGAGATGCCGATAGTAGCCGCTGATAGTGACTTTCCGGCAACTTTCTCCGTAGAAGCGAACCTTGCTGCTTGCCTCGGCTTTTCGGCGCTTCCCGCTTATCTTTCGGTAATGTGTCGCCGTCTCGATGTATCGAATCGTGGAAAGTACGCTGATAAATTATCGTGATAACGTGCGATTGTGTGATCCAGGCATATGATGATACAGTATTCGCATTCGATAATTGCGAGATAATATGTACATGCAGTTAATCGCGTAATGCGATAGCGGATAATATATACGTATAAGCAATTTATCAGTTCCAATTTATCCCCTCCTCGTCATTGTCGAGCTCGAATCGTCCGTTGAGAGGAAACCTCGAGCTCCGCCCTTAGCCCTAATCCCAACTGCGACCTACGCAACCGATCCACGCAAGTCGCTCGTGTCAAGAATCCGCGGGATTCGAGCGGCAAAATTAGCGTTCCTAATTCGCCGCACGGTCGGAGGCGAGCAACAACGTTCTGTGATCCCCCGTTTGTCCCGAGCTATTTAATTTCCGCCTAACTCTCTCGCACGGCCCCGAAACCGGTTTTTCTCGTCCACCCCGTCGTTCCCGCGTTCTCTCTCTCTCTCTCCCCTCCCTCTCTCTCGTTCACTCGCGCGCAGGACAGTTGCAAATAAGTTTCGGCCGGGATCGCCCGCTATGCATATACGCGCATGCATACGCAAAATAGGAGGGTGCCACGGCTAATTGATTCTGGCGTCGCGGGCATTACATAAAACAAGTCGAAGCCGGGGCCCCGAATTGGACTCGTGGTTGATTGGGCCCGTTGCAGCAGCGCGACGGCGGTGGTGGTGGTGGTGGTGGTAGTAGTGGAGGCCGCGGGGGGGCCTCTCGTTAATAGGGCTCTCAAAGGCCCAATGCCAGCACCCATTCTTGGGACTGCCTTGGTGCTGCGCGGAACGCTTCTTCATCATCTATAAGAACTTGTAACAAATATCGGCTCACACGAAACGTGATACGCCCTTCGCCGACGCTTCACCCCGAGTCGGCTTTCCATCGTCCTCTCGTTCTTTTCTGATTGGTACAACGGATCTCGGAGTTGGTCATGTACCCCCGGCACACGCATCCTTTCGTGGAGCTTTACTGTTATCTTCCCTCTGCGCTAGGGAATTAGAGAAATTAATTGGGAGGATGCCTTGCAGCTAGATTCCGGCCCCTGAATTTCGAAATTTCACGTCGGAATGAGAGCTTGTCAGGTTAATGCTTGAGTGTTACTTCGAAACGCATCTGTTTACTTTCGTTTGGAAACTATAAAGCAAGGATATCAATAAAATTAATAACAAAGTAATACCAATCGTATGTTACTGCGATGTAATTGTGCGAATATGCTTTATTTCGCGTCGTCTTGCATCGCTTATATTTAATTCGCTCATCAGTGAAAGAACCTTGTAGACGTTGGAACAACAGTGAGCCAATATTCTATCTCTTTTAACGATGTTATGTTATCCACTCCTGGGCAACAATGTGCAAGTATACTTTCATACATGTATGTTGTACAGTCGGCCGAACAATGGGACAGATAGCTATCGAGTTCCTCTCTTAATCGTTCCCCCGTGAACAATAGCGAGGACGTCGAATACGGGATTTGACCGCACATCTCGACCGAGTTGTGCCGCTTGTTCTTTCTTTCTTTCGGAATCGTCGCGACAGTGTGGACGATTTCTGCACGGTGGTAGAATATTAATTCGTGGCCGGGTAGACACTTTCTCGGGTAGGCATCGCTCGAGAATAGATAGCGTCTCGTCGTGGGTGATATCTGTATTTCAACCCTCAGAAATCCCAAGCATTGAGATGGTTATCGCGTTAACTTCTCAGTTACACCCGAGCCATTCACCCTCGTCGCAGCGAAGATACGAGCCACCGTGCTTCGGGCCCAAGATGAATGGGGGCCTTGATCATTTTGTGTTTCAAATTTGCTTAAAATTTCCGTGGGGAACACACCTTCCTAACGGTGCACCACGGAGAAAGAAATACGCGGCGATTCGTCCTTTACATTTGCAATTGAAATTATGCTCAGTTTGGAATGTATATATTTCATGCAATATTATGTGTGTGTGTGTGTGTGTGTGAAAATTGATCATCATCATGTATGAAACATTTAAGATATATAAAAATTATTTACAAAGTCATTGCACGCTAGCGCTCGAAATAACGAGTCGACTTTCCTTTGATTGATAACACTTTCCACGTAAACACAGGAGACGATTTATAGACATCGCACGCGTCTGTTTTCTCGAGCTTTCACGAATCTCTCGTCGACGATATTCACGTCAGAATTTCCACGGCGTTGCCCCTCAGCCGTACCCGAACATTCCACCGAGTCGTCTGATTAATTCCGTTATGATAACCTAAGAATGCAGGGTACCTTTTTCCAGACCCTTTCATTTCTCACACAAGCTTTTACCTGCACCGGGAAAAGCGCCGGCCGCGCGCGAATGACGCGATGCTGCGAGAGCAGCGCGTCGCCCGATCCAAATCGCTTCCTGTGATTTTAGGAACATCATCGAGCAGCAACGTTTCGCGTTGCGTCTCGAGGACGCACGGCGAATCGATTCGTCCGACATGCGGCCAGTCATTATTCACGGCTGCCACACATGACGTTTTCGCTAGCATACCATGCAGGATTAGCCGCGAACATCTTTTTTTTTTTCACGTATGATTTATGAGCAAGTTCCTGGCGAACTTCATCGTCGCTCGGACGACGTCGATTCGTGTCACGGTCCGTGCCCCGCGTCCTTCTCACCGTCTCTTTCGTCTCCTCTTTGTTCATATTTCCTTTTTCACTTTTTTCTTACGACATAATGTTAAGTAACGGCCGTCGCGGTGAGCGATGGCTATCGATTTGGTCACTGTCGGAAATAATAAACGGCGACATTGTGCCTTGTCGCAGACGCTAATCTCGTGGGTAAACAGTCGGCCACTCTTACTGGTCGCTATTACGTTCTCGTACAACTCTTACGGCCAACTTACGAAATTTGGCGTAACTTTCTTCCCGATCTTTGGACCATCTACTCGGCTCGACGCGGCTGACACACACGACACTCAGCACGTGCACGACGTGCTCAGCACCGTCGTCGAATTTTCAGACCGATGTTCGCGATACGCTGTTGACGTATCTCTGCTTTATCTCAATGCAGGTGATACGGAAATACCTTTGTCGTTACGAATTACTATTCAGAGATTTATTCGACGCGGTAGTTTGGCGTGTTTACGTGGATATTAACCTGACCTAACCAGCCGGATATTTCAGCTCAGAGGAGTCAAACGACTTTTTTCTTCTCTTCACAACTCAGTTCTTCTCTTCAGTTCTTCTCTTCACGTTCAGTTGGTTCATCATTTAATGTTACAAATTCCCCTCATACATAGCGCGCGTCCTGATACGGGAGATTATCCAATTAAGCGGCGTCCGCACGCGTGGATTTTGACGAGAGGTGTTATCTCGAGATTACATTGACGTTTAACGACCCTTCGCATACGTTTCCCGCTGCGGAAGATCACGGTGATTAATTCGAGACACGTCTCACGTCATTACTATTACGTTCCCATAGCAGTCGGCCGTGCGCGTTCGTTAGATAAGCGGATTTATTGGCTCTCCGCGAGGCGAACGCGTGTTCTGTGTTATTAGCAACGGTAAGTGTTTGTTTAACACTCGCCGAGGAGAGGTGGGTGCATCCTCATGTTCCCATAGCCGAGCGTTGCATGAAAGGGATGAACAGCACGACGGAGGAAGGGAAGAAAGCGAGGAGAGGGAGGGCGAGAACGAGGGACAGAGAGAGAGAGAGAGAGAGAGAGACAGCGATTGTAATTTATGCCGAAGTTAGCGAGCAACTTCGATGACTTTGTAAAATATTACTGATCCCCGTTTCGGAGATCTTATCTGGGTCCGACACTGCGCTCCGTTTCGTCGGAACGCCTTCCTTCTTCTCTTCTTCTTCTTTTTCCTCCTCCTCCTCCTCCTCCTCCTCCTCCTTCGCTCGTTCCCCACTTCGTCTCTTTCTTCTCTCGTATTCCTCCCTTTCTTCTTCGTCGTCGCCTTGTTCCCGCTCTTCCTCTAGCAGGCTGGCGCCTCTAAAGGGGGTCGTCGTGCGTCACGCCGAGACCCACTGCACCAGAACGACTTTGCTTTCGAAGTTCCGCCGATCGACACCGAAGAAAGCATATAAACATGTCATTTGTTGATAAAACTAGTTTTTATCCATGCCCGAGAGCGCCGCGGGAGTGTTGAACATTTACTAAATTGGACGTTGCCGGTTATTTTATTTGTTATCGACACTGTCGTCGTCCCGCGCCCAATCTAACGTTGTCACGCTCTCGGCGGCGCGACTTCAAAATGGAAAACGACGCGATACGAAATTTGTGCGCGATGCTAACACATGTATATCGATCCCTCCGCTTTGGCTATGTTTACTGGTGCCAATGTACGCCGCATACAAATGTCTCGCGGTCCCTCCGTGTCCGATCAAGTGCGAGCCAGCGATATGTGATTGCGCGCATCAGTCGGGCAACGTCGCGCAACTGGAGAGATTGTCGAGAAGAAATATACGTCGAAAATCAATCGTTCCGTCAACTTTACCTAACGACGACAAAAGTCCGGATTTTGAGATTTTTGGAATCGTCCCGAAGTCACGCGAAGATCGATGAAAATTTCCGATTTTTATCTCGGTGATCTTCACAACGGCTGCATCTTTGAAAGTGTCAAGAATACTCCTCTCACTCCGCGGGCTTGCTGGTCGCCCGAGGTTTATTTCTAATTCAACATATATCCCTATAAGCAACTCGCACATCGAAGCGAGCTATTGCGATGGAAATTCCACTCATCCGCGCGGAATGCAGTCCATCACAGTAAATTAACGAACGTCGCGCGAGCGAACGAGCTCGTCCACCGATGAAACTGGCGGCGAATTGGCCAGCGGATAGTAAAAGTTTCTTGTCGGTAGTCGCGTCGCGGCCCCTCTCTCTCTCTCTCTCTCTCTCTCTCTCTCTCTCTCTCTCTCTCTCTCCCCCCCCTTTCTCACACAGGTGAGAGAGTTCTTGCAGCTGTGCGCACACGCCGAAGGGGGTGGACGCGGCGACGTGCAGGACACTTTTGTTTCGTACTTTAGTGTCACGCTGTCCCATCCATCGCGTCTCATCAGATACGGTATAGCTGGGCCACAGCCTATCTCCGCTAGATAAGATGGCGAGTGTCCATCTCCGGGGGCCCTCCTCTTTCCGGGAAGTCCGCGGAGTGAAGGAGATCTCGCAGTAGCCGTCCTTATCTCCTTACCCGATCGTGTTTCGCCGTTCCTCTCATTTTGCGAGGCTTCGTTACGCGCGGGTACTGCCCACTTATACACGTACGTGCACAGCGAGGCGGTGGTGCGAGCCGTAAAGAATCCGGAGGATATACCTGGCCAGGGTGTGTAGGATCTAGTGCGACGGCTCCGTATCCGTCCTGCTGTGCTTTGCTTGATTTCATTCGCTATGAAATCGCACACGATTATTGTAACATATTACTTTTAGTCTCGCGCTTCTCCGTCGGTATACGTTTTCTCTCGATTGATATCGTCAAGTATTTCCAGCTGATAGTTAAAGTTCGCAATCTCTTTGTAGATATTTATGAAACACGGAAATAGATTCCTCGACTATTTTTTTGGGTATTAAACGATCTTATTGCGCTGCTTGCGAGTACCTATTGTTCCAATATTTGCGAGTACCAATATTTGAGTACACACAAGATCGAGAAAATTTTATTTTACATTTCGTTCTCCTCCTCTCTGTCATACATGTAACCGTTTCATCCCGAAAACATTTCAGATAGTTAAAAATCTACAAAGGAAGTAAGGAAATTAATGAAGAAGAATAATCATGGAATAATTTTTAAATCATTTTTTGAGTCCGTTTAAAAAGGGGGAAGCATACACTGCGTTATTCCAGATAAAGATTGTAAAGAGTTTATTCAACTAATGAATCTACACACATCTTCACTCTCTTTTATGTGATGATCTTATCCGAGTGAATTTGAAATATTCCAAAGGGATCTATATAAAATGTAACGCGATAAATTTTCACGTCCCGATGTGACTAATAAGCTTTCGTATTATTTAAATATTCCGAGTTATTAAATTCGGAGTTTTCTCTATATCACATTTTCTATCAGAGTCAATCCACATTTATTATATTGCGACATACAATTTCTATCATGCTAAATTAAGAAAAAACTGATAAAAAAACTCTCTGTTTTCTTAATATCAAATATCACGTCGCATGGCGACGAGTCTGCAGGCCGCACATGCGAAACGAGCGAGCAAGTAAGCCGAAGACGATCGCAGAGTTTCTTTTTTTTTTTTTTTAGAAACTACAGCTAAGACGCGCGACCATTTCTTCGGTATATGCACTGGCCCACCCTCTTGATACGAGTACGAGAAAATAATGGCCCGCGCAAATGTTCTGCGGGAAGTTCTCACAGAGCGACGGGGATCGTCGTTGAGGGGGCAATAGTATTACTTTTCCTTTATTTCTCGACTAGTGCCCCCCTCCTCGTGTCGCCCCGATTTCTCCCCTTCGTTCTTTCTTCGCCGTCGATTTCTCCCATTCTGTTTTCAGCGTCATTATACGTGACGGAGTGCAGTATCCGCCTGGATTGTATCGTATAAGCGGGTGGAGGGATGAGGTGGGGAGAGAGAGAGAGAGAGAGAGAAGAAAACAGAAAGAGACTAGGATAGGGGGAATAGAATAAAAAAAGGAGAGAGAGATTGGGGGATGAAAGGAACGAACGTTTGTGGATTCGCCGGTGGTTTTGGATGCCTCTCGGCCCGAGAGACAAGCGGCACACTGGCTTTATGCTTCTGGTACATAAATTTCCCATGAATGGCGCGCGTATGAGCCGGCGCCCACCGTTCTGTTGGCCCACGTTTACCACCGCCATCGTCACCCTTCCCCGCACCCGTTGTCGAGATTTTCCCGATCTCCTCACTGTCCGCTTTACCGGTTGGTTATACCTTTCTTTCGTCCGTCTCCCCGTTTCCGCCGTTGCTTCAGGCCCGTTTCTTCGGCCCGCCGATGGCCACGGCCGTCCGGTCTTCCCCTCGTCCGGATCGCCCGTCTGTTTACGAGAGTGTCACCGGGGCGCGTCGGTGACACGCGAGGAAATTTTCGAATTTATTAGCCCCGGATACCTCCCACCGACTCTGTTGCGCCGGCGATTAGTTCCGACGTCCTCGAGGAAAAAGCGAGGAACGGCGCGGCGAGAGGCGCAGCCGGTCGCCTGTATCGTAAATCTCGGCGATGGTGCGCGTCGGCTCTATCGGGAGGGCTCGCGCGATTCGTTACGCGTGTTATAGAGCAATATCGGAGAAATTATTTGTTTAGCCAGCGATCAGCCGCCGCGTCTACCGCTATCCTCGACGTGTTTCCTCTGCCGTGCACGGATGAATTTTACGGCGACGCGCGATTTGGCGGAAAATATCGACGACGACGAGACAGTGTGGAGGGAGAGGGAAAGAGGGAGGGAGAGAGAGTGAGAGAGAGAGAGAGAGAGAGAGAGTTGGGCATCTGTGAGGATGATAGTCAACTGCGAATGGGGCGTGTTGGGGGTGCGAGTGTGGTGGCACCGAACGGCGCCATGAGCAGCGGATGCAGGACCTTTAAGATCCTCGGGAGCACTTTTCTCTTACCTTTTCCCTCCCTTCGACACGAAACTGACGAGGCGGGGTCGCGGCTAGGCAAGAAACAAACATTTGTTTAAACGATCCCGACAAGTCACGGCCATAAATACCTGCGGGTCGTTAATCTTGCCTTCGGTCGCGCCGGTCGTTCGTTAATATATAATGTATTCTCACCCCCTAAAGCTAAAATAATCAATTCGTTGGAACCTCCGACGCGCCGACGAGACGCTGCTTTTCGGGGGCATAACCCGGGCGCGGGTTATGGAAGGAAAAAAGGAAATGGAAGGAAATCAAACAGAAACACCGCCCAGTCGTGTCGATAAAGACGAAGGGCTCTTTTCCTCCCTTCCTCCCTCTCACTCGTCCCCGGAGGGTCTCTCTCTATAATTTCGGAGATATAGCGGCATCATCTCGCGGCGACTTATATAATACGACTCCGCGGGTGTCGTTACGACCTTCCGCGTTATGCCCGTTCGCAAGAGAGACTCGTAATAAAAGCGGCGTTGTTCGATCCTGACTGGGAAATGCCAATGCTGATATAAGTCATTTCGGTCGTTTGCCGTAACTGCGTCGTGAATACCGGAAGCCCGACGGCCGCAAAGTGATGGCACGCAACCGTAGCTCTGGAGAGTAAAGTAGAGAGAGAGTCTAGGGCGCTCCATTCGGCGCTACTCACACGAAAGCGTTATAACCTCCTTCCTATAATGCCCACCGCCCATAATATCCCTTAATGCACGTCAGCGACGTCGCGATTGCCGCAAAGGGGGTGCTGTGCGTCGTATCGACATCGCAACACGCGGCTTCCGTGAAAAGCGAGTTACCTCGGCCTCCCCCCCCCCCGCGTTAGTCCCGCGCACGAGTAATCGTTCATTCGTTTATTCGTTTCAGAGCCGGAAACGCGCTTGTAGGCGCGCGTACAACAATAATATTGTTAAATATTAAATATTTACGACCCGACATCAATTTAAAGGAGAATCCGGAGAGGTGTGAAGAAAAAAGAAGCAAGAGAGCGCACTCGGAATTGTAATCTATAATAAGATTGCTGTCCGCTAAGATTTAAGATCGTATGATTTAAGTTCACACGTTCTCCAGCTAATAAATGCATCGCTGAAAATAGCACAGGACGATAGATCACAAATGTTCGTTACCTTTTCGCCGGAACGTCACATAAATATTCCATCATTCATCCGCGCAAGGCTCCTCGTAATTAGTTGCCTAGCGGTCTAGTCGATCGGCCCGATCGTCTGGCCGATAAATATTTCGGCGTATTCTCGCGGTATCGTTTTGCATATGTTCCCTCGTATGTCATCGCCGGCGACGGACCACCGGCGACAACGAGGAGCAAATTCGAGGAACAAATTCGTGAAGTCGGCGAACGTAGAGGTTTGCAATCCTCGGCTGGCTCCTTTCGGGCGGAGCGCGGCAGACAGGACGGTAAGGAGAGAGAGAGAGAGAGAGAGAGAGAGAGAGAGAAGAGAGAGAGAGAGAGAGAGAGAGAGAGAGAGAGAGAGAGAGAGAAGGAGAGACCCCCCGCGGACGTGCGGACCGCGCCGAAAATATTTTTAATTTTATTACGGAGCCTGTAATATGGAAATTCTACGGCCGCGGTTATCAGGTGTGAATTGAATTATAGCGGCTGCCGACGCAGCCTCATTATTTATACACGGCTAGGAAACACGCAGCCGCCGTCGTCGTGCGGTAAAACGTCCACGATACGCGGTGATAGGAAACACACACGGCGCGCAATGCTAGTCTATAAAGTCTCGTGTCGGAGTGGTACTAATTCGTTATCTACACAGAATGGCGAGGTTACGCACGTCGTATCGCGGCACGTATGACGTCTGTAATCAATTGTTGAACGTACGTAGTGTCCTGTCCGCGTTAGAAAATATAAATCTCAACGTGCCGTCGATGCGAACGATACTATTCCTTCCTTCGCTTTCCATCGTTTTCTTTTCCTTCTTTTTTTTTTTTATTTTTGCGATCTGGCAGGATACTTGCTAAAAGGTACTTTGATATTATTGGAAAGAGCGTCATTTATACCCCGAAGAGCTCAGAACCGCAGCACTTTGGAAATCCATCCGAGTAATAACTGTGTCGGTTTTTGACAGATTACAAAATGTCTAATAACACTTCGAAGATGAGGGTTTTCGCTTTTATCGACGTTGCATCAATCGGTCCCCTCCCGGCGATCATAGAATCGTAAAAGCACGCCGTGGAATATCGAGTCGACTTGTGATTAGACGGAACGTCCCGACGGGGAATCAATTTTCCACGGACCCTCGCCGCGGTTTTCTATTTTCAAAAGGACTGCGCACGCGAGAAACGGAGATTGATGGACGTGCGCGCTTCATTTGTCATCCGAGATCTCGCGCAATCGAAACTAGTCTCCGTGTGTTAGGAAACATCTATACATATGATAAATTGCGTGAAAATAGTCCCGAGGAATGCGCTGGTTATTCGGATAGTAAAAGAAAGGCCGTTTTAATTTGCAACATACGTATGCAACACGTCACGCGCAGCGTGTTAATAACTACACTCTCCGGACAACTACACGATACGAATCTGACGAAAAGCTGATCGTTCTGCAGCAACAGCAACCGCGCTCGAGATGCTTTTTATCCTTTGGTATCACGCGCGTAATCGACTACGCGATCTCCCAGCGACAATGAAAAAAATCACCGATGACGACCGATGAATGTCGTCATTGTCGTCGTCGTCGTCGTCGTCGTCGTCGTCGTCGTCCTCGCCGTCACACGTCTTCCCGCGTAGTGGTCACCGCGTAGGTGACCCATTTCGGATCGCTCCGAGTCTTCTGCCAAACGAGGAAGTAAGTAGATACGGATAACGTCGCGCGTATATCAGCTCGAGGCGGTCATATAGCAGTCTATATGGCCTCCCCCCGTGCGATTCTATATGAGCGCGTAGAAATGTTCCTCCCTCGCGGGTCGCTGGCCCCCTTTTTCTTATTCCTACTTCCGCCCGCCTTTGTTCTCGAGGACTGTTCGCGTGTGGTGGATTCGTCTCGCGATCTTGCAAACGTGGCCGGATCGTCTCTCCGTTAATTAGTACGGATCGAAGGAACAGATGATCCGGAGCGCTCACCACGCCTCGTCAATCATGCCCCGACGTGTCGGTGACGATTCTTTCGGCAACAGTTCTCAACACGAAGAGAATTTCATGCCGACGTTACAAAAGCGAGAAACGTGGACAATGGTTTTCCTAATAGAGAGCGCTCGAGCGCTCGATGTTCCGCCTGGTCATTCTCTCCAGACACGCACGATTTCGGGGATGGTCAAGAGTTTACGAGCCATCCACAGGGAATTCGCTAACCTAGTAGTAACACGTAGACCGTCCCGCTTATTTCTATGACGAGATTGCCTTTGTTCGCTCGACATTGTTCCCGCGGCCCTTGAATTTAAATTACCGCGCCGTTCTAGTTTACGTTAGACCGATAATGCTCCGCCAAATTATCGCGTTATTGTGCTCGTCGCGTATTGAACGCGGATAGTTGCGGGAGTTATTCGGGACGTTACGAGTGAGCTCACAGCGAGCGCAAAAAGTGGAATCAACGAAAATACGGAAAAGGGTGAAGTAGATTGAGAAAAAACCCGAGCAAAATTTAGTGGCGCGTAATTTTGCATCGTGTTCAGCCTTATCGAATAATCTCTCCTGATCTCCATGCTTTGAGGGAGTGATCTTAAAAGCATAGGAAATTGGTCGTTTCGCATATTTTGAATTGGGCGACTTCAACACACACACATACACATACACACACCGCGTCGATCATCGTCGATCAACTCACGCCTGAATCTGCGAGTACTCCTCGTTCGCGCCGAAGTTCTCACGTCGGTGCGACTCGCGAGTGACCAGACGAGGACCTCGGCGATATTACGGCCCACTCGATACAAAGGCCTGGAAGCTTACCCTCCTCGTAAATAATTCCAATAAATATTATCGACACCTACTGTTGGCCGACGCCTACGTCTCGCGCTGAGGCCGCACTTTTCCGATGGCTTCGCACCGCGTCACGTTCGATCAAAATTCGCTCTCGCACTTTCTTTTCCCCATCTCGCGCGAGTTCCTCGCGCGTGCACGACGACGACGCACCAATTTGTATCTCGCACCAATGCGCGAGGGTGTGCGTCTCTTGATAGATGCAAGTCCCCGTTCTACTTTTACCGGCAAGTGGCTCTCGTTCACGCTCGAGTCTTTTGCTAAGATCGCGACACACGTGTGTGTGTGTGTGTGTGTCATCGCGGCGCGCATGTCTCGCAGCGCTTTATGCGTAGCACCGCCAATACGGGACATGTTGGCACGCAGCGAAATATGATTTAACGTCCGTCCCGTCGTTGTGTTTTCGGTCGGTCAAATTTGTCAATGCGCGATTTCTCGTCTCAAGGCTCCGCCGTGCAGCTTCGAAGCGACGAATATCTTCAAGCGCCAGGTCCTTCCCTCGCGCTTTTGACGCGTTCTCGTGAAATTATTTAATATATCAGGAGGATCATTTTAATCGAAGTGTCGCGTTCGATTGCACTAATGGACGCTGATGAGGACGTGCGAATAAGAGCCGGAGGGTGCGACACGCAGCTGGGGGGAAATTTCCGACGCGCGACGGACGCCGCGCGAATTCGTGCGGACCGTCAGGAAGATTCACAATGCGGGCGCAGTCCGCTGGACGATAATCCTGATTTAGACGGGGCCATATATTAGACTAAGGATCGTGAAATTGAATGGTGGAATCAGCGGTGAGAGCGATCCGGCTGTCAACCGCGAGGAACGGAGTATATCGTGCGAAAAATAAACTGCTGGCGCGCGCGAAGCGGGGTTAGTAAATTTCGCAGGTGGCCGAAAGCTACCTGCCTGCTTCTCTCCCATTTCCTCCCGTCTCCTCTTCTCATCCCCGTTCTCATTCTCTCTCTCTCTCTCTCTCTCTCTCTCTCTCTCTCTCTCTCTCTCTCTCTCTCTCTCTCTCTGTTCATCGCGGTCCACGTTCCACGGCCGCCGATCTCAGACTTCTCGTCGAGGAGTGCCGCGAATGTCCTCTCCCGAGGAGGCTCGTAAATCCTCGCATTTATACTTCTTCGCCTTCTGTCCTTGCTCGGAGCGTAAATACGCGAATTTCGACTCGGCAAATTTCTGATCGAATGTTCCTGCGCAACGTTGTGCGGTCTCCAAGATGTTAATACTAATCGTTACCTGTCCGGTGATGTCACAGACCTCATTATTTTATTATTGCACAACAAGAGCACTTGCTGAATTGTTCTTTTCACGTTTACATCACATCAAAGAGGAAAGATGCATTTTCGCAATGCGAGACTTTCTTTAGCTGACCTCACGTGCGTAAACGTGCTTACACTTGGCGCGCTTGCAAATTTTTTTTCTCAGTTGTATCACGGTGATTGCGAAACTGCGAGACGACGCGGGACTTCTCCACGCGCGGGACATGCGAGCGACAGGACTCCGGCCCATCAAGAGGCCTAGGAGAAGGTCTCACGCCTAGTCAACGTCGGATTATTACGTTCGGATACGAAAGCTATACCGCGAGTCCGTTATTAATGCGACCGATACTCATTCCGTACTCATCCGTAGATACGATCTCTCCGCCCAGCCAATCGGATGGCTACGTCTAAACCCGTAATTATCATTAGCCCACCCATAGCGGGTGCGATGCTACAAGCCGACTAACGAAAGTTTCAATTTACCTTGCGCCGCATTCTACCGCAACCTGTTAATCTAAAATCAACGTGTATACATAGCATATACACGCCATATTATTACACCCTCAACCTTGCATTAAGCGCAATTTACACAGCGCTGTTCCGCTTGCAGCTGGCTTGTTTGCAAGCACGCTAAACAGTCAACCGATAGCCGACCTTAATTGCATCGTCTATTTTATCTGTGTGTGGAAATATGCCGGAAACCCGATCCAAAAGTGTATTTCCATTTTCGCGAGAAAATGGCTCAAAGGGAATATGATGAAGGAGGTGAGAGAACCGATGTGAACCTGCAAACAACTTAATAAAAAAAAAAAATTCTCGATACGGTTCGATTGTACTTCGTTTGTACCTGTTTGTACCGCTCTTTGTTTCGTTTGTATCTCAAAGAATAAAAAGATAGAGGGAGGGGGAAAACAGCCAGCAAGCAAGTATAAGATATCCGAAAACGACCAACGCCATCCGAAAGAAAATCGTTTGTATCCGTTTGTACCTCCTTTCAAATCGTCTGTACTTCAGAGGAACTGGAAGTACAGGATCTTCAAAATATGTCGGAAGGTTACTTTCGTACTTCCGGTCCCTTTGAGGTACAAACGATTCTCTTTCGAATGACGTTGGCCGTTTCGCGATATCTCAAAAATTGGCGGAAGGATCCCTTGGATATTTTTTCAAGATCCTATACTTCCGGTTCCTTTGAGGTACAAACGAAACAAAAAGTGGTACAAATGAAGTAAAATCGAACCGTATCGAGAATTTTTTTTTTTTTTTTTATTAAGTTGTTTGCCAGGTTCACATCGGTGGTAAGAGAGAGAGAGAGAGAGAGAGAGAGGAGGGGAAAGTCGTCAATTGTTCGAAGACATGCATATCCCGAAAAATAGTTTCGCTCACAATTAATAATTGGACGTAATTGTTCGACGGTGATTTCATTTAATGAGCGTGCTCTCGGATCTAAACGCCGCGAATGTACAGTTTCCGAAGACGTTCACGCGGACACGAGCGATATTGAGACTTGATATTAAAGCGAAATACGTGTCATGACACGTTACGTGCACGGACGAGATTGAATCAGCAGCCTACGTGTTTGATATCGACACGCGATGCCGCGAGCGGCGGGCGAGGGAGGGGGGGAGAGGGGGAGAACGCCCGGTGTAACAAGCGTCGAGTCATCGCCGGCCTCGTGGGGCGGAGCGGAGCGTGCCTTTAGGGTTTTCCTCCGTGTTCATCGACGTCGCCGTGCCGTATCGTTGGCCGTTACGTGAGACTCGAGTCAATCAATCACTCGTTAGAATCGTACGCGATCCGTGATCGCGCCGCGCGATCGTCTCGTGCGGCCTGTTAAGCTCGCGCTATTAATTACCAGAAACTGTGGATGACTTGCATTCCCGCCGGCTGCGTCTATCCGTGCGGACCTTACAAGGATGAGATACTTAAATTAGTGGCATCCACCGGGCGGATGAAGTCGTTCGGAGAGACGCCGTTTAAAGTCTCTCTCCTCTCGGTCTCTTTACCAACGAGCACGCCGAGTCCGCCGCTGAGCGCCGCTGCTATTAATTATTTCTCACTCTCACGTTTCTCCTGATATTCTCTCATGAGAGCTCTCTTTTCTTTCTGTTTCAGGCTATTGTCGAGAATCTGGAGCCGGAGCAACGGTGAGTAGTATCGCGATGACTTGTCGTTTGGCGAGCTCGTGTAAACACCATGGCCGATCGTCTCTTTCATTCCGCGGATATTCCGCGGCGCATTTACGGGGCCCGGTGCAGGATTTCTCTCCTAGTCGACAGGAGATGATGCATGAGCGTAGTAAAGCACATTAGCGAGATCGACGAAGCGGTGTCGCGCCGCCGTGTAACCCGATGCGTAAAAGAAAAAGAAGAAAAAAGAGAGAGAGAGAGAGAGAGAGAAAGAGAGAATCTCTCTCTCACCCGTTCGCTCGTTCGTTCGTTCGTCGATAAATCGCGGCGCTCGTAGAAATTATAGCAACGATCATAATGGCGCTGTGCACGTTCGTGGACGCGATACTTCTCACTCTGGTCAGCTACATAAATCTGACGGATCACATTAGCTCGCCGTTTAATGGCTTTTAAATCGATTGGTATCCTAATAAATTTCGTAAGATCCTTTCTCTTTTTTCTAATAACACATCTCGCCGTGGACACGAGCGCGCGAGGGTTGTTTATTTATGGAGAATCGTTCTCGTCCAAGGCGAAGCAGGACCGGTGTTCGTTTCGGTACCTATGCGTGCGCGCACGCACGCACGCACGCACGTACGCACGCACGTACGCACGCATGCACGCACGCACGCACGCATGCACGCACGCACGCATGCACGCACGCACGCATGCACGCACGCACGCATGCACGCACGCACGCACGCACGCACGCACGCACGCACGTACGCACGCACGCACGCACGCACGCACGCACGCATGTATGCACCTGGTACGTCTCCCGCAGGATTTTGATATATTGAAAGGGATGGTGAAACTATTTGGGCCGACACCCCCGCCTAATCCGAGCCCTTTGCTCGGGACCTCGGAGATTCCTCGCTCCCTTAATATATCATCCGGTCGTACAGATCGCGCCCCTTCCGAAAGGGATCTCTACGCGTACGTGTCTTCAAGATCGGCCGAGGATCCCGCCGTCTTCAGCCTGTCTGCGCGAGCGGAGGAAGACGTCGCGCGCTTACGCGTTTTACGATTCGAGCGGCGCGGCGATTTACGAACGATCGATAATTCGGGAGGCCATTCAGCGGCGCACGTTATAATCCCGAGCATGTACGTTGTTGCAGATTCACGACGGCGAAACTGCTGCAGGACTTCCCACGTCTCAAGTACATCGTCGACCTGACAAACACATTTCGCTACTACGACAAAAAGGTAAGGCGTGCGCGCGCGCATACACACACACACACACATACACAGATATGAGCTTCGTATCATTATCGGATGTCTCCAAACTGCCTCGTATTGATCGAGCTATTGTCAAGCCCCGAAACGACTCAGCTCGACTCGTGAAGCGACAGCGACGTTCGCGCGACGTGTTTGACGATTCGCGCGGCACGATAGTAGTACGATCGTAAAATCATCATTGTCGCGCGCGGGAATAAATTGTCCGAGATGCCGCGCCGTTGTTAAAGAGCGGCCGCATGCGGGCGATACCGTCTGATGAGACTGCGCTGATATTACACCGCGAATTTAATTCGACGCGTATCGCGTATCGTTCGAGTTTCGAGTCGTAATTCGCTTTGTTTATGCACGCGCGCGTTCCCCCTGCTGCCTCTCAGTAACTCGAGACAAGAGACGTCTTCTCTTCTCGTCCCCCCGCGAGCTGTCACCTGCTGCATTCCTTGATCGAGCAGATATCCAGCTTCTCTTTATCTCTCTTTCTCCTTCTCTCTTTCTCTTCCGAACTTCATCGTTCGATGACCGTCCCTGTTATCTCCGTTCGTCTATCATATCTTCCCTCCAGCTTCACTTCACCTGGCCCGCCCTCGCGTTTTTTCACTCTCCGGCTCTCGACCTCGCGCCCGACGTCCTAATATCGCATCGGGGTCAGTTCCGACTTTATTGAGTATTTAAGAGCGCTCGAGAGAGAGGGAGGGAGAGAGAGAGAGAGAGAGAGAGAGAGAGAGAGAGAGAGAGAGAGAGAGGTCCGAGCAATTTGTAGCGAGGGCAGAGGGACCGCGAGCTAATGAACTTATTATTAGATTTTTGGAATAGAGAGACCGTCTGCCAACGACTCTCTCTCGATCGGCCGGCCGACGGACGTTCCGAGCCGGTCTGCGAGAATGTGTCCGCGCGCGCGCTCTTTCTGGGTCAAAGCTGTCAGGGTCGAAGACCGATCAATTATATTAATAAGTCGTCGAGTCGGTTCGGTCACTCCATCTTCCGCTTTTTGTCCCGGCCCGGCCGACGTTTGGACAGCCATTTGCCACGCGAGGATAGCGACGAATATATTCTCCACTAGGGAGATATATTTTAAAATACACCACGCGCGGACACACACACACACATACACGCTCGCTCGCGTGTAATCACGTGCATCGTGAGCATCAATGGCGCCGCAGGGCCAACGATAATTAACAGAGAGATCTGCCGGTGTCACCCACGCCTAATTAGAGCTTCATTATACATGTATAATGAAGCTCCCAGTTGGTCCTTTAATTTCCCGACTCGTGGTCACGATGTCACGGGGAAACGAGATCATCTTTGTAGAGACAAAGGACCTCGCGTCCTCGCCGCGGCTCGAGCAGATGTTATCGACGGTGTCGAGGAGAATGTTGGTTTATGCTCTTCTAATTTTGAAAATTTCTACCACGTAAATTTTTACATCCAAACTACGCACACACATACGCATCTCGTGACACTCTCTGTGGTACATATTATCTTGATTGGAAGACATGCCTCAGTGAAAATATGGAGGAATTTACGTATAGAGTCTTCCTGAGATTCCACGGCGCTTTCGGGAGTCATAATCTTGTCTCTTCTTTGTCAAGATTCGATTTTCGTCAAGATTGAGAGCCGCAGGTACTCTCGGGTGTGCGAAAGAATTTTCTAGGTATTATCAATGGTCGGGGAGAGGAAAATAAACTCGAAATAGCTTTAAGAACGACACTGTGGCGATCGAGTCAAGATCGAGTTTCTAATATCTCACTAAAAGCCGCAAAGATCGATTATTATGACGTGATCTGTCATTAGGGTGGAAAAACGAGTGGTAACTGCCAACTTGATATCTTTCGTTAACAACGGGTTAGAATTACGCCATCGATCTCGTAAAGTGAAATTTTTCTCTTCATTATTCTGTTATATAACGATACACGTGTTACCGTATCTCACGGCACAAAATACCGTAATAATCTATTTATTTATCTTGTCCGATTACACGTGAGTTTGCGCGGACGTTACTCGCGTCTTCTTCGAAACGCCCGATTTTTATGTTATTTAGCGGTTTCTCCCTCTCGTTTAAAACTCGATTCGTTAGCAATGCGTTTGAGGTCCGAGGAGAGACCGACTAGAGTCAAATAATAGAGAGATTCATGAATATGCAGCACTCGTTGGCGGATACGCCTGTGCCAAGAATTTTTCGAGATACGAAATATAGGTTTTACGAGATACGACTGTGAGTCTCGCTTTCGTTCGCGTCGATTACGTCCACGGTCACATTTTTCTCTTCTGCGAGCTTCGTAAGGTCCGATATTTTCAGTTTTACAAAAATGTTAAACGACGCGCTTGCGCTCGGAGGCGCATTTGATAATTACCCGCGTCGTTTGTAACCGATGGTTTGGCGCGTGACAATTATTAGCGATGCTAAAAACAGCAGTCCTCCGGGGCGATTTAAGAGGACAATAGCTCGACCGAACAAATTATACACCCCTGTTCGATCAATGGGTCTGCATTTCATGCTGCGTGGAGGACCACACTGCTTTCGTTACGTAACAATACACGATTCTTCACACACCGTTGACGTGTCTGTTGTAGGAATTTACAAAGGCTGGCGTCAAATATGAGAAGATCGCTATACCAGGAAGGAAGGTACCGCCTATGGATATGATTGAAAAGTGAGTACGCAAATGAATTTTCGTCTCATTGACAAAGTTACGGGTAACGGCTCCACGGTAAACGTTACTCAGAAAGAATTTTTCTGCCGGGCGCAAAATTGAATTCGCCAACGAGGAAACGCACAGTCGCGAGCACATTGCCGCATACAGACACGCTAGCTCTATTAGACGAAAGACGCTTATACATTTCTCCGACGTACAGAATTGTGGGAGAGGGTGGGTGGTCTCGTAAATAATAACGGCTCTTTCGGAAACAAGATACTGAAACGTAAAGTAATTAGGGCGATATATTTCGATTTACATGTTACTGGGGCCAAGGGCTAGGCTAGACTGTTGGACCCAGTATTGCCAACTCTGAATTTTAAAATCCGTCAAATGCTTCTCCAAAAAACTCCAGAAATAAGCTAAAATTAATAAATGTGTGTGTGTATGTGTGCACTATGTATATGCGCGCTATGTATACGTGTGCATATGTTTTTAAGAAAGGAATTAAAATAAATACATAATTAGTTTTATTGTTGATTAATTTTATTCATAATAATATAATTATATTATATTATTGATACAATATCGCTTTTATATATATATATTTATATATATATATATATTTTTTTTTCATATTTCATTTTATTATAAGCAGTATTATATATGCGATATTATATATATATACCGCGTATATAATACTGCTTATAATAAAATGAAATATGAAAAAATAAATATATATAATTAAACATATGTCTATGCTATTGTAGATATGCTAAATACTCATAAAAATAACAATAGGAAATTGCGTAACACTTTGTGTTACATTAAAAAAATAAGTTTGATATAAACTGCGTTCCAATTATTATTTTATACAGTATAGTATAGTAGCACAAATGTAACATGTTCCTGTTGGAAAACACTCTTGCTGGAATATTGGTCTTTAGAATATTCATTGACAAGTATAATCTTTAAAAAATAAGCAAAAAAGACGCAAGTAATAAAAAATGGCACATCTAGTAAGAAATAAAATTGTTTTCAAATCTGTCTAGTGCAAACATACACAAATTTAATCATGTAATGTTAAATAATATATATTATTTAATTATAATTAACTCTTTTCAATAACAACAAATCACACCTAATAACGCCTCATTCTAATTTAATAAAAAAAAGTTAACTTATTCTGGAGAAAAAATCCGCCGTTTCAATTTTTAAAAAATCCAGAAAATACGTCAACAGCTAAACCGCAATTTTTGTATGCTAAGCGTTATTTAAAAAAGCTAGAAATGACGGAAAATAAGCCAAGTTGGCAATACTGGTCGGACCGCTGTCCGCTCGCATCTTCCTTTGTTTTCGCGGAGGAAGAAGCTTTTCTCCTCCCGCGAGCGATTGGTCGTCGTACCCTTCGCGCGCTCGTCGTGCGCTACCATGCTTCGCACGTGTTTCTAGGAATCGGCGTCTAGCAGTTGTTACCCAGAATCTGCATCTCGTTCAGGAAAACAAAAATTCGCGTCTCGCTCCTAAGATTACTACAGTTTCGGCCAGCCTGACAACAGGCCGTCCTCGGCCACTTGCCTCTTACTCGCTATCTTCCGCTTCGAAATCAATTTCTTGCAAACTTCCTGGACTACGATCTTTCAGCCATGGCTTCATATTCGCCGCTTCCCACGTACCTTGGTACGGTCTCGGGGATATTTGGCATCCCTCGATGTCTCGGATAACATATCGATTATTTCTTAGCCGGCGCACTATACGATACGGTCCGCGATAGGCTGGACTTAATTTTCCTCCCGCGGTCTCAAAATTCTTAACCACGACAAGGTCTCCTTCTTCATATTCTTCCGCGGGTTTTCGCTTTTTATTTACATTAATTTCGCTGTAGACGCTCGCTTTTACAATTTTATCCGCTGCCGTTGATCGCATTTGCGTAAGATCTCTTGGTTTTAATTCGGACTGTTCTTCTAGATATTCGCGCAAATTATCGACTATTTGACCGCGTTGTGCTGCTCCGAACAGCAGTCGGCTAGGCGTCTCGCCGGTGACTCGACTAAAGCCCGTGTCACACTACGGATTGAAGATCAAGGATTGCGGATTGAAGATTAGATTTCGACAAATCAACGAACTTCGGTTTTGATTTGCTTTATTCCGATTGGTCAAATTTCAATCTTCAATCCGCAATCCTTGGTCTTCAATCTGTAGTGTGACACGGGCGTTACGGTGTTGTTAATGGCGAATTCGATCTCTTCTAATGGTTTATCCCAGTGTTTCCCATCGTACAACTTTCCTAAGGCCGGTCCTAAAATACGGTTGTATCGCTCGACTTGGCCATTTGCCTGTGGAGATCCGGTAGCCACTTTTATATGTTTGATGTTCGCTTTATTCATAAATTCTTCGAACTCATTCGATGTAAAGCACGTACCACGATCGGATATCAGAATCTTTGGTCGACTGTAAACGCTAAAATAATTTTTGAGACATCTGATTGTTTCGCGTGTAGTAGTCGTCTTTACCGCATAAAATCGTACATACTTGGAAAACGCATCTACAATAACAAATACATATTTTTTTGCCGCATTCGTTTTATCTACCGGGCCGAAATGGTCTACGTGTATCGTCTCGAAGGGGACACTTCCCTTTTCTTTACATTTACGAACATAAATCCTTCCACTTTTCCTGACGGTTTCGTAAAAGCAAGGTACTTAAGACAATTCTTTATGTAATTCCCTGATCTTGTCTTTCATCTCGGGAAACCAGTACGTTTCGCGCAGCAATGCATAAGTTTTTTCCGTTCCGAAGTGCCCGAAATCATTGTGATACTTATGGAGTAATTCCTGCTCCATCGCTCGAGGGACGTAAAACAATATTTTGTCTTTCCTCTTTCGGTATATGAGTCCGTTCCTCATCTCATGATCACTGATTGTCTTGTCCTTCTTCCAGACGTGCTCGTAATTCGGCAATCCGCTGATCGCGTGACTGACAAGCTGCTAAATTGAACTCGAACGTGTTTGCTTCTATGACCAGAATATTGTTTACGCGGCTCAACGCATCTACATGAGGCATTCTTTTCCCGGGTCGGTGTTCAGTCGTATAATCATAATTTTGTAGTTCAAGAGCCCATCGGGCAATCCTGGGATTAATATCTTTTTTGTTCAATGTTAAAATCAGCGCGTTGCAATCGGTAACTGTCTTAAATCGGATTCCTTGCAAATAAATGCGAAACCTCTTTATACCGTAAATTATCGCGCGTGTCTCGAGCTCGTAACTATCTCGCTCGTGGTATCTCGCCTCAGCCTCTGATGTCCTTTTCGAAAAATAAAAAATCGGGTGAAATTTCCCGTCAGCCTTCCGCTGCAAGAGCACTGCACCGAAACCTTGCATGCTTGCGTCGTAGTGGAGCTCAGTTTCATCGCTCGGACTATAGATGGATAAGATCGGACTCGAAGTTAACTTATCCTTTAACGTCTCAAATGCATCCGTCTGCTTCGACCCAAATTCAAATACCGCGTTCTTTCGTACTAAGTCATATAATGGTCCAGCAATCAATGAGAAGTTTCTAATAAATTTTCTAAAGTAGGAGCATAGCCCCAAGAAACTTTGAACGTCACGAGCACATCTGGAAGTCGGAAAGTCTTTCACCGCAACGATACCTGAATCGTTCGGACGTACACCTTCCGCCGTAATCGCATAACCTAAAAACTCAATTTTTTGGTAAAGGAATTTGCACTTATCTAAACGCAACTGTAATAAGTTTTCTACAAGTATTCTATAAACTTGACGCAGTACTTTAACACTTTGCCGGCCGCTTACTTCTCACCTCGTCACCTTTACGCTGCCGCCGGCGAATTTCGCGCGGGTTCTACTGCTCGCCGACGGTGATATTAAAGAATGTCAAGAAAAGACAATCGGGATAGTTAAAACAGAAGCATAGTGGAAACATTGTTGCCGCGCTAAACCGAAGTCACGCGTACATGACAGCGGCCGATAACCGTCGGCGAGCAAAAGTCACGCGTACGTGACAGCGGCCGGCAAAGTGTTAAAATGTTGTTCGATCGTTTCTGTCGCAATGAGAAAGTCGTTCATGTAGACAACGACATTTCCTTCTTTTATCAGGTCGCTAAAAATTTCGTTAATACACCGCTGAAAACGGTGCGTTCTTTAGGCCAAAGGGCATTTTCCGATATTCAAATTGTCCAAACGGTGTAACAAAGGCCGTGTACTTTATGCTATTCTTTGCCATAAAAACATGATGAAATCCGTCTCTTAAAGCGATGTAAAATAGCGTTTCCCGTGCAATGCGTCAATTTGCTCTTCTATAATCGGTAACGGAAAGTTGTCTCTCACCGTTATTCTATTTAACGCGCGGTAATCTATGCACATACGTATTTTTCCGTCTTTTTTTCGTACTAAGACTGTTCTCGACGCGTATTCTGAACTTCCTGGACAGATTATTCCTCGGTCACTTAAGTCATTCAAGATTTCCCGTAAATTTTCTTTTTCTTCCACTGAAAGCCTACTAGGTGCGAAATGAAAAGACTGCTTATCCTTAACGTGCAGTTCTAATTCAGCTCTGACTTTCGGTTCCGTCGGTCTCTTCGCTTGCACGTAATCTGACTGAAAGCTTTCCAAAAACTTGCTCCGCGTCGCGTAAGGTAGGTCCGGATTTATCTTAAATTCGCCCACGTCGCTATTATCAAGTTCGTGCCTTTCGATACTTAATATTTCGCTTACCGCATGTTCTAACGTTTCTTCTAACGGTCGTTTCGTTAAATAAAGGCCTAACGTCTTAATCGCGTCTCTGCCTAACAGTACATCGCATCTCATAGTATTATCTGGAACTATCCGTAAATTTATATTACTCGCGCTTACATTTTCGAAAGCGATCTTTGCCGCGGTCATGCCTTGAACTTGTAAAGCCGAATCGTTTATCCCCTCGTAACGCTCGTTCCTCGATTCTAATATTTGACTGGTATGATACGAGATGTGCTTTAATAAGACTAATCGGGCTCGCAGTGTCTATCTGAGAAATCGCCTCGAATCTAAAATTTTGCTTGCCTTTACCTAACTGACACTCAACGCGTTTCAAATATTCGTTACCGCTGCACTGTTGTTCCACCACGTTGGATATCTGCGTGTGCTCGCTCGTCCCGGTCGGCGTGCTCGTCAACGCCGTTGTTGTCTGCCTTTTCTGCATGCACTCTCGAACACGATGGTCGGTCGCTCCGCATTCGAAGCATGAACCTCGTTCTCTCCTCGGCTTATCGCAGTTCCTCGCAAGATGTCCTGATCTGTTACAATTGTAGCACTTCGTCGTCGTCTCGTTCCGTCGATGTTCTGCTTCCTTGGCGATCGTTGTCTTAGGCGGCGGTTTACTCTGAAGACCTCGAACTCTTTGATCGGTGCGGCTTCTCTGCTCAGGAGGGAGCGTCACCTTGCCAAACGCTTTCATAAAGTCCTCCTTTCGTTCGAAACAATGCATGCGCGCCTGATTGCACAACTGCACATCCGGAATTCCTTCGATCAGATGTTCCACTATCTCCTCCTCGTCCACTGGCACTCGTCCGGCTAATGTGACCTTGTCGAAATAATAATTGCAGAATGATTCGTCACTCCGCCAAATCCTTCCTTCAAACCGTCTCCGTCGATCCACTTTGGCTGGTCGGGAATCGAAAGTATTGCTCATCCTATGCATAAGTTCGTCTCTATCGGCATCAGGAGATGTTCTGGCCTCGAATGAAACCATTGCGAGGCTCTGTCCTTAGTTTTCATTCCGACAAGAACGCGTGCCCAGTTGTCGTCAAGCTGATAGGTTGTTCGCACAAGATCGAACTGCTTCTGCCACCTCTCGACAGTGTCTTCCTCTCCGTGAAAATTGCTTAATAAATCACTCAAGGCGGTAATCGACGGCCGTGGGACCGGAGGATAACTAACATTTGGGTGGCGATACGGCTGATCGTTCCGTTCGAATCACATGGTTCCTTTCTAAACGTAATAACTCAACTTCTCGTCGTAAGAGATCGCGTTCAAGTCTCACTGTTTCTACGTCCATATCTAGGACCATTCTTGTTTCTCCAAGATCTTCTCGCTCTGACTCCGCATCCGACGGTGGCATCCGCTGCACGTGTCGAGACTGATCTTCACTTCTCTCGTCTTCGTTGGCGATCTCGCTGGTCGAATGTAACTCAGATCGTGATCGTAGCTGTGGCTATTCGGTCTCTTCCTCGCAAGCAGCTCTTACGACATCTTTCCACTCTCCACTAGGATCCTGCTTGTACAGTCTGTAAAGTAAGAGCGTGCACGGGTTAATGTGTAGAAAAATTTATTTTTAATGATTTTTAAGTACATGGATTTGTTGTACTCCTTGAGAAGAAAAATGCTATACCATTAATAATAAGTCCAGTCACCACCGGTATTGATAATTGCCTGGCATCTTCGAGGCATACTTTCCACTAAGTTGACTGCGTATTCGCTCGGTAAAGACCTCCAAATGAGACGAATTTGTCGTGTCAGCTACTTCAAAGTGCACATTCTTTTTCCTCGAAGCTTGTGCTTGAGATATGCCCACACATTTTCAATGGGATTTGCATCTGGCGACTGCAATGGCCAATCAAGTGTGACGATGCCAGACCGCTATTTCCATTCGGTGCAAAACTTGCTCCGGTGTTTTGGGTCGTTGTCTTCCTGTAAGATCCAGTCCTCGTTTTTTTTTCTATGAAGCATCGTTCACCAGTCGGCAACAAACACTTTTCATATATTTTAAGCATTAAGGTCGGGTTCCGCTTAAACAAATTCACAATTCTTTTCCCATATTCGGCGTCACTTTGCCTATCGAGCCACGTTCTGGCAAGTCATCGACATTTTTGATCTTCTTATATCGCTGAACCCACTTAGCGACGGACGATTTTGACTTTCCCATGTATTTAGCAGCCACTGCATATGACATTTTTGGTCCTTTGGGGTGGGAACAAAGGAACACAGCCTCGTAGCGCGATGCGTATGCGGCACTCATGGCAGTTAACGTGTTTCTCAGGTTAGAGTTCGACGCCAACTGAATCTTTTGTAACAAAGCATTCACGACAAAGATTTCATCTATCGGCTCACAAAAAAACTAGGACGATATTTGAAGCCAACTGCCATTTATGCCGTGCGCGCTCTTACTTTACAGACTGTATAATCTTTTCATAAGCTTTATCTTGTTTCCTCTCTGCGAAAGGCCCAGTTGTCTAAACGTTTTCTTTAGTTGTACAAGCGTAAATTCTTTACTCTCCATCTCGAAACCCACGTCACATGTAACTGTAACTATTTCTCACTCTGCATAAATCGGACACTAAGTCACGTAATCTCCAGTCTCTTTATCCCGAATCTCGAGTCTCGAATCCCACTTCTGACGAACTGTGGAAGGGGGTGGGTGGTCTCGTAAATAATAACGGCTCTTTCGGAAACAAGATACTGAAACGTAAAGTAATTAGAGCGATATATTTCGATTTACATGTTACCGGAGCCAAGGGCTAGGCTAGACTGTCGAATCGCTGTCCGCTCGCATCTTCCTTTGTTTTCGCGGGGGAAGAAGCTTTTCTCCTCCCTCGAGCGATTGGTCGTCGTGCGCTACCACGCTTCGCACGTGTGCTTCTAGGAATCGGCGTCTAGCAGTTGCTACCCAGAATCTGCATCTCGTTCAGGAAAACAAAAATTCGCGTCTCGCTGCTATACCTAAGACTACAGAATAGATAAATGAACGGATCGTACGAAGGCGGAGACTTGGGTGACGTAGCGCCACGGTAACATATATTATGCTCATGCGAAGTGAACGAATCTTTTATTAAACCGCGGTGGACGCCGCCGCCGCCGCCAGCGATGCAGCCGGCTCACTAAAGCACGTGACGTGCACGACACGGCTGCGCGAGCCTCTTCTCTTCCTCGGGCTCTACGAGTCGCGTTAACCTCTAGCTTAATGCCAGTCGTATTTCACATTTACTGCCGCCTTCGCGGCGATCGATCGTCGATCGCGCTGTGCGACTCGCATAGCGCACAGTGACAGCCGGTTAATCGTCCGCCCGCAAATCATACCCATCACCTTAACAAGCAAGGCGGCGCGTGCACCGTTTTTCTGATCCTCATGCGTCGAGAGGAAGAAAAAGGGAGAGTGGGAAGGGGGAGAGCAGCGGGTGAATATCGCGTCAGGAATTTATCGCTCGCCTGCCTTCCGCTCCCCCGATATTTTCGTCCGTTAATTTAGGTCGTAAAGCGCGCGCTATACAGCGAATCGTGTTACATCGTTCGGGATATCTCGGCTGATACCGGCGGCGAATAATGAGTTTGGTTACGATCGACCTTGCTCGATGAGTCCGGTATCGCGACACCATCGCGGGGCTATCGCCGCGATTTTTGCCGCATTCCACTTCAATCATTCGCCGCGGAGCGATGACGCGACTTCCGCGCTTAATAGCGTTGCGCGGTCTCGCAAATGGGGAGAATTATTTTTAGAGACGTGTCTCTTGACATCTCTCTTCGCCTGAGGATATACGTATGTCGTCCACGAGACAAGGAGAAAGCGCGATATTATCCTTTCTGTGCCTTTGACCATCAAAGAGGTTCGCATGCTTTACTGTGTCGATCGAAACTACTTGAAAAAATTCGTCAAGTTTCAAGCGAAATTTGCAAAAGTAATGATAGGATGTTTTCGCCACACGAAATTACTAAAGCCTCTCCTCGTCATCGTCGGCCATCCGAGCCTCTATTCGTCGGATAACTGGAAGGGGCACGATAAAATTCTCGAAATTCCGAGACGATGCCGACGAGTGTTCGAGATAACATCCCGTTCCTCGTACTTCGCTCGTGCGGGATGGGCGACGCGCGTTAACCTTTGTACGGCGCCATCGTCATCGCGCGCGTGTGGCTCTTCTCCTTTTCCGAATGGTGCATGCAAAACAGTCTGACGGGGCCCGGTCGGCCGACTAATTAACTGCAATAAACGTCCAATGATTTACCGAACATTGTACGCCGCGCGCATGTACTCTGTTCTCGCGTCTTCCGTCTTTCTTTTCTTTCTCTCTCTCTCTCTCTCTCTCTCTCTCTCTCTCTCTCCCTCTTTCTCGCGCCTTCTTCGTTACCGTGCGCGTGCGGATGATATCTCTAAATACTATATGTTCGACGAGTAATGTGTAAAGAACGCGCACACAGGTTATACGATCGAGGAAGACTAATGCTCGAACGCCGTAATTAGCGGCGATTTCTTACGATGTATAAAAACTATTTGTTATTGCTGCAATAAAGATATTAATTATCGCGTCTCCCGGGCGTCTCGGGGAAGCGTCCGCGTCCGCGGAGAAATATGAAGACGTTCCCACGGCGATATCCGACGCAGTTACCTCTCGCGTGGCGGCCGACCGCGCCACTAAAAACATTTTCGTAAGTGCGTCGCGCGAAAAAGGTGACACGCGCGCTTAACGACGTCGCGGCGGATTTTTCGCCGCGGCTACCGGCGTTCAATTCCACTTCTTTCGGCTCCGGTGCCAATAAATACACACGAGCGAGGTGTTTCCTTAACGCACCGGGGACAACATTGAGCGATTCGCCAGTCGAGGGTCAAAGCACGACCTTTCCGCGATCGCCCGGATTTCCCTCTCTGCGGCTCTCCGCGCCGGTCGTCGATCGACCCGCACAAAGGACGCGGCCCGATTTGTATAATTCGAGGATAAAACGGTGATTCGCATCAACGGTTAATAGCCGGCAGGAATGCGAATAGCCTATCGCGGAACGCCCGTCTGGTCTCGGCGCACCGCTCTTTTGTTGATCTCTTTAAGCGAGACCTGATGGCTTTGTGGCTCGGCTGTGTTGCGCGCGACGTGTAATTAACTGCATCCTTGATAGGATCGAATCGGTTACCGGCGCGCTGCCGTGCTCGAAACGAGGGAGAACGAGAGAACGATGGCGGAAGAGGGGAGAAAGGCAGCAAGGGGAGGGCAGGAGGAGATAGCGTACTCGGAGTCAGAGGTGAAAACTAGGCGCCACTTAATATCCTAGATATCCTTGAACCCCGGCGAAAGCGCGGAGGTGGATGGAGACGAGGAAAGGTTGAACCAACATAGACGTCGCCACGTTAACCGCAGAAGGTGAAGACCTTCCGCGCGTCTATCTCTCCTCCTCCTCTCTCTCTCTCTCTCTCTCTCTCTCTCTCTCTCTCTCGTCAGGTTTATCCTACTTGGCTTTAGCCGACCCTTCTGAGGTCACGGTGCTCGTATCGACGGGATTTATCAGGCAGTAATGTTGACTTACGCCGGCCGGGATTTCTCGTCCCTTCCGCGCGCTTCCTCGCGTTCGTCGCGCGCCCAGAAGATCGAAGGTGTTGGTCCTCTGCCTCAAGGATACCTACGCGAACGCGCGGTCTACGAAGAGCCCGCCGAAGGTGGCCTTACCGGGACACTCGCTACCACTTAAAAGTGACATTCGGAAGGCAAACGACGTTTCCTTATTTCGCGATGCTGTCTACAGCCAGGATTGGCGGCCGGCGATTAAAGGAGAGAAACCGCGGGGAGAGAACGAACGGGAGAAGTGATCGCGACGGAGTCTTAAATTTGTGGCGCGGTTAATTGCGCGCCTCGAATGGCCGAGTGACTGAGTTCATGGCAACAAGTGCGCGTTCCGCTTTTATTCGGGATAATTGATTCATCCGCTCGACAGAATCAATGAGAGGATAACGCGGACACATTGTTCAGCTGTCGATTGTTCGGGAGAGAGACGTTATCACGGTCAGGGTTATCGTAGAAATCACGTCGAGTCGCGAAATCCCCAGTGATAAGTTACACGATATGCCGTATCGCACGGGGAAAAAAGGGTTGGCTCGAATTTTGCTCAAAGGAGTCGGACTTTCTGCTTTTTGCGAGTCGCAAATTCGATTCTAAGGGCCAGAAATTCCGTCTCCCTCGGCCAACTGTCGCCTCGCGCGTTGGGCTCGTTCGTTACATCGCGTTAATTCAACCGAACTTTTCCGCCCGTGCGCGCTAAATTAGGTGCAAATTAAGTAGCGTGTCAAACGACGTTACCGCCGGCCGTGAGAAGTGGGCAAGCAGCCGACTTTCGCGACGACAACCGCGCGCACTCGCTTTAGCGGCGATAATCGCGACGATAGCGGCTCGTTAGTCGCGTGCGCGGCGAAGTTAAGCAGTGTCGCCCGCGCGTGGAGCGCGATGTTAATTAAAACGTAAGCAAGCGCGTGCAACGCGAGCCCGATGTACACCGCGCGCACGGAGTGTCGGCTCGCCGTCGGAGCCTTCGTCTCGGCATCGGGTTCCTCCTCCTCCGCTCGCTCGTGCTGCTTGCTGCATAGACTCCGCGCGCGCACAGAGGCCGATTTATGTTGCACCCAACTATATTCATCAACGTTGTCAACTCCTCTGCACCTTCCTTCCTCTGTTCCTCCCTCCGCCTCCTCCGGAGCGCCGTCCTCCGACTGTCGCTCTCTTCAACGGTGTGTGCGCCTAATCTCTCTCTCTTCCTCTCGCTCTCCGTCTATTCTCCACGCCGCCGCCGGCTCCTCACGTTCGTGCTTCGTCACGTACGCTGACGAGATAGATCGTAACTTCGCTGCTCCTTTCGCTCGTCTTTCCTATATATCGCGCGTCCCGATATGCATCCGCGGGATTCATCCTTTCAACGCCGCCTGAGCGCGCCGTGCTGTCGGCCGCCGAGAGAGAGAGAGAGAGAGAGAGAGAGAGAGAGAGAGAGAGAGAGAGAGAGAGAGAGAGAGAGAGAGAGAGAGGAGCGGTCGGGCGAAATTCAATGTGTATAGTCCGGGAAGAGCGAAGTTACGTAATGACTGCGACGCGATATTCGGTCGGAACGTCGTCGTGTAATTTTTGCGAAAGAAAGGACAAGTGAGCGCGCGAGTGAGATCGGCTAGGAGGAATCCGTGGGGACGATCTCTCGTGAACTCGTGAAGCGCTATCCGGTCCGATGCAATCGGATCTCCGGTAATTTACGCTGGTACACGGATACGTTTCGATTATATCATAGGATTTACTACGGTGTTGCGACGATCGGATCGAATGCGGTCGAGGAATGTACACGAAACGTAATTCCTCGCGAGTTCAAGACACGCGAGTACACGCGGCCGCGCGACGGACGTGGGTGTATGGGACACTTCGGCTTCACCGAGGACGTCTTTATTCGCGGAGACATCGAACATAGGTTTCCACGTGTCCTCTGTCTTGTATTGCGCGACACCGCGTATATATTCTGCGAGGGGAAGAGCGCAGAGGGAGGTGTCTCTCTCGCTATACTTAGAGAGGGCTATACTTGGGGGAGGCATTTGAGAAAGGACCTCTCTTCCTGTCCACGCGCGCGAATGTACTTTGCCGTCGCGGTGGGGACGTGGATTTTAATTTCTTTTCGGTAATTTGCGACGATCGACCGACGAAAGTGCCTCGTGGCGCTTTCCGCGCGTCCAACGAGGAACCTGCGGTCTCGCCGCTGAAAGGAGGCACGAGGTAATCTCGGGAGAACGCGCGAACGTAAATGCCGGTGACGTTTCTCTCTCTCTCTCTCTCCTCTCTCTCTCTCTCTCTCCCCGAGAGATCGTCGATTGGTTGTTCCCTTCGCGCTCGGGGCGAACCCATCTCAAACATTCTGACGTGCGGCGTTCCTCGAGCCCGGTGTCCGACGAGGTGCGCCGCGTGGTAACCACGCGGGAGAGGCGCGTTTTGGCAAGTGATTGTGGGTGGTAAGAGCGCGCCACGCGTTGCTCCGCATGCGTGCGTGCCCTCGCGTCCTCTCCCATGCGCATAATGGCCCGACAGCGCGCGTGCATACGTTGCTTCATATTTCCGGTGCCGTTAATTCGGGCCCGCGGACCCGAGAACTCGACGGAGACGACGACGATGACGACGACGACGACGACGACGACGACGACGACGACGACGACGACGACGACGACGATGACGACGTGATGCTGACGCTGCCGCGGCTACAAGCCGTCCTCGAGAAGCGAGATCTCCGCTCGCCTCTCTTTGTTCTCTCCAGCTTGGCAGCGTCTCGGCATCGGGACGGCGAAGCAACGCGTACACGCTCGCGCGTCTCACGCTCGGGACCACCCGGGCGACCGCTTCATTACGTAAATTCGCCACCACGAAGCGTCCTCCCCGTCTTCGCGTGCCCGTTTTGTCCGTGCACGCGCCGTCGTCTCGCCGCCCATTCTCCGTGCGACGTGTGGCAATGGTGCAAAGGTGACTCTGAGGCGAAATACGTGAAAATACGTGACGCCTCCTTCGGAGGAGGAGGAGGAGGAGGAGGAGGAGGACTCGTCGTGTCGATCGAGACCGTCCTCGGTCGGAGACGGTAACGCGCGGAGATGCAGGGACGTGTCCCTGTTTTCGTCCTTGCTTAATGAGGATTCGTACTAAGTAGTCACTCGACTGCGCGGGATGCAGTGTATGGACGTTGCGTTGACGCAAGTCTCAAAGAGAGACAGCACAGTTTGACTTGTTTCCAGTGAATTTTATTCCAAGGATTCGATGTCGAGTTCAGTCTCACCGGAATATATCGTCGATTATCGCGTGTAGATTCTGACCACTTGACCACTGACGAATTTCCGCGATTACGCCGGGAAACATGTCGATCGCATTACGACGCGCGACGCGAACACGAAGTCGTATCTTTCGAATTGGGTGGATTTAAGAGCTCGCGCGCGCTTTACACGATGACAAATTGCGCACTTGGGAAATGGAATGACCGTGAAAACAGGCGCGCACCGAGCGCGCGCCGCTGCGGCCGTCGCCTTCCGTATACGCGACTCTGATTGAGAAACAGTCAGCCGGAGTGTTTGCGCAGTACTTCTACGATATCTTTGGGGTTCCGGGATCCGCGCTGGGAGTACAGCCATACAAACATCGGGTAACCGTTCACCTACCTACGACCGCGTGGTCCATGCATTAAACATTCTCAAACACGGGCGATCTCACGTCTCACGATGCCCACCTTCGCTTCGCTTCGGCCCGCCGCCGCCGCCGCCCCGTGCAGCTCACGTAAGAATGATTCGCGCTCGTGAATTTCGACGAGCGAGCCAAGTAAGCCGTCCTTAGCCGGTCCTGATTAAATGTCGCGCCACGTGGATGTGTCTTCGATGACGTGCCCTCATATCTGCCGAGAGGGAATCGAATTCGCGCGTTGGCGACTTTACACGTGTGGTTTACGAATGTGTCTGATAATTGCGATTTATCGCTGTTCAATGAAATTGACTCGCTACCAAATTCGCGACTCACCGACGAGATAAGCATGTGTGTGGCGGAGGCGATATTTCTTTTGAGAAATACATAGTCATTTTGTTGCTGCTGTAACTTTGCGTCATCGCGCGTAGAATGTGTGTGTGTGTGTGTGTGTGTGTGTGTGTGTGTGTGTGTGTGTGTGGGGATCGTTTTATCGAAGATTCTTCCTCTCGCTCTCGTCCGAATGTGGAGCAACGAAAGAAAGATTGATGCAAAGTGCAAACATGGATAAAAATCGGAGAAAACGAATTTATGGGCGGAAAGAAGGGCAGCCAAAACAGCTTGGAGCGGTAGGAAGGAGGCTTGCCGCTGGGTCAATTCTGATTCTGATGACCGCGTACTTGCTCGAGTAGCTTGATACGTTCTCAGAAATAACGGAGCTCCGTCCAATTTGTCCGAAATTACGTATCGGCTATCGCGCGCTCTCAAGCACGTCGTACGACGTGTCGAGTTCATTCGCGCGATGTCGTGAATAGAGCGACACGTTAAGCGACTTACTCTCAGGCATTTCCCACAAGGAGTGATCCTCGTCATTCTCGGCGTGTATTGTCTCAACACCTGCGGATGTTGCGGCGGTCGTGTGCGTCTCAGTCTGTACGTCCCGGGAACGGTACTCGTCTCGGGGATGTAAGAGTGCTCCGTCACGCTGCTAATTCGTTGCACCGTTTCCGTCGTCGAGTCTACAAAAACACACCGCTGTCGAGCGGAGCAAGTTCGGACATTCGGAGTAAGACACCCGCGCGATCGGTCACAACTTACACCCCACGTCTTCCTCGTCATCTTCGGTGTCCGTTACGGCGTCAACTGGATCGAAAGACGGAAACCGCGGAACCAAGTATTT
Organism: Harpegnathos saltator; assembly: GCF_003227715.2. Taxonomy (NCBI): domain Eukaryota; kingdom Metazoa; phylum Arthropoda; class Insecta; order Hymenoptera; family Formicidae; genus Harpegnathos; species Harpegnathos saltator. The sequence goes on from NW_020230382.1 coordinate 1,697,203, forward strand.
TAGTCCGTTTGTACGTATACTTTTTTTAACCTGCGTCTCAATCAAATCGCGCGATTACGAGAAGGGGCTGCTTTACTCAGTCAGTAAACTCAATCTGCTTCACATAATTATGCCCACGCGATGAATCCGCGCGTTGGTCCGCGCACAATTGGTCGATCGTACTTACAGTCGATTCGTCGCGGAACAATGGCCACACCTGTGAGATTTCGCCTGCGCGGCATGGGTCTTACGGGGGCGTCTTGCGGACGTCGATAGTCTCCTCGTCGTATCCTTTGTGGCGGCGTCGAGGGAAATTCCGGCGTAGTGTCCGCCGCCTCGTATCGCGTAGACGTGCGCCATTCTTGCGGCATCGATCTGAGATTGATGAGAATGTATGACCGGTCTTTGACAAGTCCGATCAGACTCTCTCGCTCCGTTCGTCAAAATACCGCGTGAGGGGACTCTGAATGATTTCGAGGTTACATACGCTGCGAAATCCGAGGGGGCGGTATGATACTCCTCCGTGACCGGGCCGGTGTCGTTGCAGTTGCACATTACAGTGTTATTGAGTTCGCGATTCATAATCGGACAATCTTATCTCGCAATTTTGAGGGTATCGCCGAAAAAGGATTCGCAGGTCCAAAAAGTATCGGAACGTTTGCAGATTTTACATCATGACGCCTGTATCGATCACTGATTATCGACTGTCTCTTTCATCCTCCTTCGCGGCATGAAGTAATTCGCGTTTATTTAATTTCGCATGAGTTCCTCCCTCCGGTTAAATCGCTCGTGCAATTTTTGTTTAACACGCACGCACGCACACACACTCTCTCTCTCTCTCTCTCTCTCTCTCTCTCTCGATACTTGCGCGCTTTCAGAATGAGCCGGGATGAAAAATCAATCGCTTAACGAGCCTCGAGAGCCCGGCGTGTAGCACCGCGGGTAATGAATGCGCGCGTTCGCGTGTCTCGAAATCTAAACGTCGCGGTGTATTTATTTGTCATCGTCTCGTCGGATGTCAATCGTAACTTGATAAGCATTGAGTCGAAGCAACAGCGCTGTTCTCCTGGACGACGGTGATCGAGTTCGTCGATAAGGCGTCGTTACGCAATCGGCCGGTCCTCACGGCTGGAACACAGCCCGATCGTGATCTCACAGTAAAGTCACATGCACGCACGCACGCACGCACGCACGCACGCACGCACGCAAGCGAGCGCGAGCACGTAGTACGGTGGGCGCGTGCGAAGGACCACACACCGTGCGATATTCAAATGAACACCACTTACGACCGACAATCGCGCTGCCATAAACGTTGTCGTTTCGCGGTTTCACGGGCGCGCGCGTCTCCTTATTCGTCCTTATTCCGGCCGAGGCGTCCGTCACGGTGTGATTTTCACGGTTTATGCAAAACGGTATTATTGGCAGTGTTATCTCGCGTTACAGGCCCTTCGCTCAATTAGCGACGGGCTCGCCTAGGCCCCGGCGGGATTGTAAAAGCGCGCCGCGTTCCATTAACACCTCGCACCGTCGCGGCGGCGCTCCGCGCGCTACGCGATAATAACTGTTCCACGCCTCGTGCAGCGTTATTTGAATTTAAAATCAGCCCCGGAGGAATCACAGCGCCGACGTGTGGGACGGAAGCAAATTTACGTAATGGTAATTGTGATCCCCCGAATTAAACGGCTGAATTAAATGGTTGACAGCTCGTGTGTGTATACCAGCGAGGATCGAAGTGTGTCAGAGTCAGAGTTGGCGCGATAATCGCGAGTCCGGTGTCGCAACGGTTCACAGCTTCGCGTGGATATTCGCGTTCGATCGCGTAATCGCGCGCACGCACGGATCGCCGAAAGAGCCGGTGTGTTGTCTGGCGATCGATTCTTCTCCGAGGTATGACGGAGCTCAAAAACGCGCTCATACGCGACGAAACGGAGCGCGGAAGCTCGCTAAACGGCTGCGCGGAATTCGGATCGACTGACTTGCGACCTTCCATCGCGTCACGATACGAGATAAATGATGAAGTCTTCGTTATCGGGTAAAAAAGTAAGCGCGCGATGCGCAGTGAAATCTATGCATTCGCGGCGGGTAACACGGCAAAATACTCCCGAAAGAAGTCCGCCGTTGATGGACGACTGCTTTTATAAATATCGATGGCCGCGCTCATCCCCGCCTGGCCGGGTCGAACTCTTCCATTTCCCAACGAGCGCGGCGCACGGAAATGTGATTGTCGCACTGATCGCGCTGATACCGATGATAATGATGATGACGATTATTATGATTATGATTACGATCACTATCACTATCATGAAGCGCGGCGACGACGACGACGATGATGATGATGATGATGATGATGATGATGATGATGATGATGAAGCGATGGTTCTCGATATATCGGGTTTTTCGACAGGCATTTCTTCCTACCGGACGGGGTGCGAAACGCCGTGTACGACGACACCTCCGCCGCGCCCGTCTCGAATCTGTAATTCAAATCCGTGAGTCAAATTAATTTAACGCTCGTCATTTTTCACGTTTCGGCGGCGCAGCGCGGCGCGGCGCGGCGCGGCGCGGCGCCGCGCTGCACGCGGAGCCCCGGCAGCTATCTTTCGATATTTCATCCCGGAGAGGGCCGTGCCCACTCCTGCTCTCCCTCTCTTCCCCCTCGTGATAGATGCATTTCTCCGTGATTGTGCTGTCACGCTCTCGAAACGAGAAAGACGCGCCACGAATATTTCAAGTATTATAAATGCGCGGCGATGCGGAGGCGAATGACAGCGAGTCGACGTCGAACGTGCACGAGAAGACGAGTTCGTTTCATTCCTCCCGCTTCGACCCCGCCGCGTTGTAACGCGCCGTAAAGCACGTAAATCTGCACGTATCACAGACGCGCCGAGATATCGCGACGCACATGCGACGATGCAGCCGCAACCTGCAGCGGGCCGCCGGTCGCTTCGAGCGCATCCTTTTAGGCGCGCATGGACGGCTTCGAGACGATACGGCGGCGCGCGGATGTTTACCGCTCGATCTCGTCGGCCGGGGTGCGTTAGCACCCCTCCCGAACGAGACGCTCCTATTTCGAGAGTCATTATGAGGCTACGAGAGGGCTTCGCGTGTTATAATAAATATCTCTCGCCTTATAACACATCGATATTGAACAGTGATGGTGGTGGACGGGCCGGGGGAGCGGAGTCGTGAATGAGTTAGTGCTTATAATCGCGTTAGACTAATCGGTGCTGTAGGGAGTCCGCTTCGGAGTTGAAAGGGACCAAAGGCACTAAAACGGTCCTATTAAGCCCCTATAGACCGTCACAATTAGGCCACCCAATCCCCGCACAATAACGAGCGCGGCTAACTTTCCGGGGAATCAAGCCTCGCGCGCTATCGCGGCCGGACTCGTGAAGGGGATTGTAAGACGATTTCACGCACGTCACCGCCGCTCGCATTTCCTCGAAAACGCATTTCCTCTCGATCTTGTGTTCGGAACCGCGCGCGAACCACGCTCGTCCGTATGAAATGAAGGGAAGAGAGGCACTACTACTTCTCTCTCGGCGATCTTATAATGCGATATAGCGTTCTCGTGCTAGCGCCCCTCAGTGTCAGCGTCAGGTTGCCGTCGAGTTTTTTTTTTTTTCTTGTTCTTCGACGAATCGATATCGCACCTTTTATCGCGCGAGAGCGACGCGGTCGCCGAGTGTTCCCGGAATTTCGCGGAAACGAGAGGAGAGTTGACGCGCGCGAACACCTCGCGCTGTAATTTACCGAGCAGCCGAGAGTGGCACAGTAGGCTTAATCCGTTAATAAGTTCTTTCCCCCCCCCCCTCTCCTCGGGCCGCCGCTCGGCGGTGAAGTAACAGAGACTCCATCTGATGCATGGCTGCGTCCCCGTAAATTTATTATAAGCGCTATACCCGCTCTCCGAATTCGCGAACTTTCGGGGATCTCTTTCTCACGTCTCATTTGTCCTCGCTCCGTTCCCCTCCTGTATCCCCCGTCTCTCCTGTCCCATAGATCACGGGGGGTAGCCGCCAGTAAGTTCACGGTAAAGTTTATAGGAGACAAAAGGGGAAATGTGTTATCCGCTGAAAAATCACCGCGGCCGCGGCCATTATTAATCCGCCACGCCGCGGTGGGTACGTGAGGCGCGCGTGTTGCGGACGTGTTTTCATGACATAATTCGGAATCGATTTAACTTCTTAGCGCCCCTCGTGACGCGTAAAGGACTCGCGGCGTCTCGCGTGCTCGCCCCGCGCTCGCCCGTAACTCAGGACGCGCAACGCGTCCTGGGCTCTTAAGTCTCATTACCATACTCCTTCGTTTGCCGGCGCTCGGGCTCTGCCATACCTATTACATAGCTATTACACCGCCGGTTTGCCCGACCGGTTACCGGCTACCTGAATATTTATTTAGCCGATCACTTTTTTCATCGGCTCCATGGAAATTCGATCGCCGTCGCGCGCGCGCACTAGCTGCCTCGCGAAATTACGGACAACAAATAAAGGACGAAGGGAGAGCGATCGCTTGCCCGCGCTCTGCAAAGGCGGCGCTGTTATTATGCATGCTTCTTATGTTGCGTCGCGCGTACGTTTGAGATGTTAATTATATCATTTAGCCGAGATAAATAATTACTCCCGTATAAATAATTAGGTAGCGAGGGAATGTCCGTGCTCGCCGGTAATAAGTCACCTTGCGAACTGGTTATTATTGAGACAACAGCTGCGTAGGTTCCGTGCGCATTAAACGCGCGCGCGCGCGTCTAAGTGTAAGTTATATTTAGCTGGCTCCGGTGACGTGAAAATTCCGCGCGGATACAGATTGATCGTATCGCGCAATGACGAGTGTCTTTTCTTTCGGTTCGAGAGAAACGAAGAAAGAGAAATAGGTCTGCGAGTCGGAATACACAGCCAGCCGCCGTTGCTCTTGTGGAAAATTATAAATATCTTTGCTCTCTTTCCTTGCAGATTCTTTAAAGTGATGGATGATTTCACGTCAGCGTGCGGTGAAGGTGAGTTTGCATCATGTCACATATTGTATTCGCTGCTGACTCGTTCTTGAAAATTACTCGCGGCTCTCGATAACAAATTTTCCTCGACTGTCCGAGAGTCCAAGTGCAACTCCCTCCCCCCCCTCCCCCCGTTGCATTTACCGGCCCGCCTTGCACTTAACGTGCGCAACGTCTCGCACTGGGCAATCAATAGCAATGGCATCTCGTTGTCGTCGAGACGCTCGACAATCGCAAGACTCAGGTCTGATCGGCGCCAACTAAAATACGTCGTAGGCTTAATACTACTAGGAGATAGCTCTTGAGAAACTGTGCGTCAACGATCGTGCGCAGCAGGAGAAAGGAATAACACGAGACACCACCGAAGGGCCACCGGTCGGGCTTCCGTCGACGAGCGGTTTGTGTGTAGGCAGCCTCGTTCGAACAAGAGAGAGAGAGAGAGAGAGAGAGAGAGAGAGAGAGAGAGACTGCTGATCGCGACTGTACGATATATCCCTCATCCCTCCCTAATTTACTCCCTCGATTACGGCCCGGTCGTGTTGTGTACGTTGCGGGAGCGAATGTAGAATAGCCGGGGTGGTCATTTTACTCGGCAGTCCGCGTCGCGGCCCGGCTTCTGTGCTTCGGACGAGAACGACAACGACGATCGAAAAAACGAATCCGGCCAGAATTCGAGGAGCGAAGGTTCGCCCACGCACGAAGTACACATACACACCGGGGCGCGTTGTTAATTATCTGCCGCCGTTTATCAAGCAGTAGAGAAGAAAGTTCCCTTGAGCGTTTCTCCTTCTCCCTCCTACCCTCCTCGCTTCTCTCCCTCCCTTCGTCCGCGTCTCATCGCGTTCTTTCTTTTTCTCCTCTTCCGCGCGTATAACCTCACGTCCCGCTCTGTCTCTATTCTTCTCTTTTTCATGCCAAACGACCAGTCATATCTGTTAGGTTGCATCGGGGATCGGGACGCCTACAATTTAAGAATCGAGTTTCGATCGCTAGTTTATTTCGAGATACCCTGTGTCCCGCGAGCCTAGGATTTACCGTCCTCATGATTCGATACACACACACACACACACACACACACATACACACACACTCGCTCCTCCTCTTTCTCGAACGATGGCGGATTTCTAAATAATATTCGAAATGTCGAAATTTTTAAATTCACTCGGCAGATGAAACTGTTGTAAACTCGACTCGACGAGATCCGTAACTTGGCGTGGGATCGCCAGAATGTCGAAGGTTCCGCGAAGAACTTTGCAAAATGTGAAACACGTAACTGCGACTCGCAGCTCGCCCGTCGAAATTGCGCGAGCGCGTTTCGTTACGTCACCGCGATTTCTTACAAAGTCTCCTCGGATATGTACGTGGGAACGTCACGGGACTCGCACGAATCAACGAATCAACTCGAGCTCGCGGGAGATAAAACAGCAGCAGCGGCGCTAAGACGAGGAACGAGTCGAGAGATGCATTCCGAGGCAAAGCGAGCCGCATCGTCGCCCATCCATTGAGCCACCACTTAACATTTATCAATACCAGCATCCAAACGCCAAGACGCCATTTGATCGCATAGAAGTGCGCTCACGCGCCGTTCATTCGTCCCGCGTCTCTGCGTTCCTTCTTCATCCTGGATCTTCGCGCTCGACATTACCTAACACCCGCTCCATACTCTCTAGGTGCTCTAGGCACTTCCTTCAACTCCCTAACCTAGCCTAGATGTAATTTTTCTCCCCGCCACGCGGGAAACATTTTTGTTCGGACAGGCATTTAATTATTTTCGAGATCGTGACATTTCGAAAACGCGTATTCTTCCTTTGCTCGCGCAGACTGGATTAATATTCGTTCTTTCTCTCTCTCTCTCTCTCTCTCTCTCTCTCTCTCTCTCTCTCTCTCTCTCTCTCTCTCGCGATGTGTCGCACGAGGTCGTTCCTACGTTCCGTGCTTCCTTCTGGCGACACACCCCGTTCGCACGACCCCGCATGCGATGCGCGTCGCGCTCCGAACTTGGACCGTTCGATTGATTTAAGACGGCAGTAATCGGCGGCCCCGAAAAGCTTCTCGCCGCGGCGGTAACGCGCCGGCGATATTTTCCTGTTTATGTACGCGCACGGCCGGACGTTAACGTTCTTCCCCGTTTCAGCAGCTCCTACATATATCTCCGGCTCGAGCTGCTCCGCGTGCGCTCTCTCTCTCTCTCTCTCTCTCTCTCTCTCTCTCTCGCGCGCGCGCGCGCGCTACTAGAGGAGGCTCGGGCTCTCTCCTCTTCTCGGCGCGAGGCAACCACGATCTCTCCCATCCACCAGGGGCTATTTGAGCCGACGTACCTCTCGCGTACATATATCATATCGCCACATTCACCACGTCGCTTCGGGTCGTACTTCGCGACTACTACGGTAGCAACCGAAAAGCAACCTTCACGTCGCACGAGGAGTGGCACGTAACAATTCCGGGTGCTGCCTCTTGCCTCCTTTGCTCCTCTCGTCGGCGATATCTCTCGGGGGCACGGACGAAAACAATATTTGCATGCGACCGCCCACCCTCTCTCGTCCATCAGCAAGCACGAGCGCCGTTCTCTTCGCCGGCCGGTCTCTTCCCGCGTCATTGTTCGAGCGCGTCAGGAGCTGTAGCTCGTTACGGATAGAAAACTTTCAGCACGGAGGCGCTCTACTTTTTATGCTCGTGGAGCACGTAAGGGGGAACACGTTCGGTGAGAGACGTTCGGACGCGCGCTACTGTGAATTTCGACTCGGTCTTCGCGAACGAGGCCCCGAGGCACGTGCACGGCGGTTTTATCGTGCGCGATAAAAAAAAGACCCTGCCCGAGATCCGTGATGTACGGTAATTATTTTCGAGTTTCGCTTCTTCGCTCCGAAGGTATTCCCCTGCACGTTTTTCCACAGAGAGTTCAATTTGTACTCGTTCACCACAAGTATAGACTCAAGAATTCCCTTGCGAAATCATTGACGATATTTTTATGTCTTAATAGATCGATATTTTTTCCCAAACGTGTGATACATAATTTTTTTCTTCGATATGCTAGGAAAAATTTATAATTACATCAATGCTTCGTCTCTCTGCTTCATTTCTTGATTAATTATCAATTTACAAATCGGATCGATTATAACTTGTTAATTATCAGTTTGGTCAGATTCGACAAACGTGAAAATTATTTGCGTGTTCCGTGCTCTTTTTCGTTACGTAAAGAAATAATCGCGCACTTCTTTGTGTGCTATTGGCTTATTGGTTTGTGATTTGAAGTGACTGTACCTTTGCCAACGATTACAGCGTATCGTGAAGCCGATGTTTCGAATTAATCGCGGACTCGTTCTTAATTGATGATATTGCTGATTGTACAAGGCCGAGTTTTGGCCGACCAGTATTATTATTACCACCGTCATACTTCGAGGCTTCCCGTGTGTTGAGCAATGTTTGATTTCGGTTGCCGAGCAGCAGGGTGTCCCAGGGGGATCTCCGTAATATTCCTCCTGGCCGTTGTAATTCCACACCGGTGTAATGCTGTACGTACACATGACTCAAGTGCCAATTCGTGAATATCGCGTCTTCGAATACCGAGGATCCCCGATAACCGACATTCCACGCGCGGAAGGCTCCTTCGGCTTCCTCCTTCGTTCATTTGCATCAGGATTACGTGTAATTATTCGACAGAAGTTTAAAGCGCGCGATCCCGCCGGGCATGGATTGCGTAATTTTGCATGGCGGTGATTCGCGATTTATGAAAATGTAGGAAAGCGATGGTGTTGCAAAGTTGAAAAGCGACCATGATCAGCGGCAAAAACTTCGCAACACATCTCTCACGCTGATGGGACGATAAATTTCTCACCGATCATTTTTAGAAGATAAATTTTCCTATTGGATACCCCGGAAACGCGTTCTGCAGCTTATCGAGGTAAGGTATTGTCGCCACGTTTCCCTTGACTTACCGCTGACTGGGCAGAAGGTATCAATGTACATCGAAGAAATCGTAAGCCGGTAATCTCTCTCGGGAGATCGGTTTATGTGTTGGCGTAAACGCGGCCGTCGTGCTCCACGGGTGTGCCGGCTACAGATTCACATTAGATGCCGACGTGTTCCGGGAAGATTGCCGGACTCCACTAAGAGATGTAAACTTCTGGCGTATGCAAAGCCGAGAGATGACCTCGTGATACATATACGACGCGCGGGACCCTGCGCATCGTCTCGTGAACGTGAACATACTAAAATGTCGTATTACATTCGCCGTGTCGTTCATCTCCGGTTTATTTGGTGCGGCTATTATTATCCGGTGACGCGCGCCGCGTTATCGCAATCCGGTTAGCGTCATTAATAAGCGTCGGAATGATCAGGAATATATCGCGATGCGAAGAAAAGGTTTCCGATCGTCATTAGAATTATATACATTTTTCCGCAAGTTATTTACGATGCAGCGACCGAGCTAGAGAGAGAGAGAGAGAGAGAGAGAGAGAGAGAGAGAGAGAGAGAGAGAGAGAGAATGTCGTAAAATTCAATTTCCATCGGTTAGCGAGAATGATTGAAATCTCAGCGGCGAAATAAATTCACAGCAGCAGTGTGTCTCGATATCGAAATCTCACGAGCTACTCGGTTTATGCGCGATTCGCCTCGGGGATTCGCGGACTCCGTGTTTTTTTTTCACGTCGTTATTTCCCCATACGTGATAACCCAAGAGAGGAGGGGGGGGGGGAGCAGTCCCTCTCTCGAGGAAATAACTTTTACACTCTCAGGGCCGGTAACGCGTTGCTCATTCGCATACTTTTATCTTAATACTTTTTCAGAGGAGACTATGTTAGAGTTTCGCGAGGGAGAGATAGCTCCGGTCAACAGTTTTATTTTATTAGGCCGTTCGTCATGATTTCCCGGGGAAAATCTTATCGCGTCGCCGGCGCCATGCATTTCGAGTCTCCCGTATATTTGCATTATTGTCCTGGCCGAGTCGTACGGTATATCCCCCCCGTCTACCGTCTACGTGGCGTGCGCGTTGGAGAAGGGAACAATAACTCGCGCGCCGCGTAGTATCGTTCCAAGATACTGATATACTCCCCGCGCGATTAAGCCGCTCGCAGAGGTCAAACGGCGTATCGCATGACCCGCGATGGGCCACTTAATTCACACTGAAAGCCGAGGTAAGGAGGTACGAAGTGCCTCTAAAGTACTCGGTACTTATCCTCCCGCTCGTTCGCGCTCCGTTGAAAACGAGAAGACTCGTTCGCGGGGAAGAGGGAAGGTCGGTCGTGCAGGGAACCGCGGCGGCGAACGAGGAGAACGAGGAGAAGGGGAGGAGGACGAGGAGGAGAAGAGGAAGAAGAAGAAGAAGAAGAAGAAGAAGAAGAAGAAAGAGGAGAGATATAGGCGGCGGTAGACGCGCTTCGATCATTATATACTGGTCAACTACTCTCATTAAGGTTGGCCCTTTACGAAAATGCCGCCGCGACCGGCTGTGGCCGTAGTCACGAGAATCGTCGTGGATTCGTCGCAGCTTTTGCCGGTAATTTGCGATAATATTATAATCAGCCCCTTGCTGGGCCCGAAGAGGTGCCGACCCCACGCCCCGGGCCGAATTGATGACCCGTGGAATCGTACGTCTTGCCGCACGTAGCGCCTGCCCTTATTGGGCACCTTTCGCAAGCTGAGTATCCCTTCGGTGTCTGCGCCGTTGATGTCCCGAAAGCGCTTTCGAGATACCGATCGCGCGCGAGTCCCGCCGACTGGATTCTCATCCGCGTCGCCGCATAATTACTTTATCGGTCACGTTACTCCATTACTTACGAAAGCCCCTTAAAGAAGCGCAGGTATGCGCGTACATGGCGCGGAAACTGCGCCAGGCGCGGCGGCGGATACCCGAATTTACAGAGCCGCGGGACTTTTTACTTCGCGATATTAAAGCGTAATTAAAGCGCCCAATGTGTGCGCCCAAGCCAAGATCGAAGCATCGGACCAAAAGACGCGCGAATTTTCTGTTGCAGGTGAACTGATCGGCGTCCACTGCACACATGGTGTTAATCGCACCGGTTATTTGATTTGCAGGTTAGTCCACCGTGTACCAGGTCGCCTCTCGCAGAGGCAGATTCTTCCTCCGTCTCTTGCGAGAAACTTTGTTGCCGTTGAAAATAATCGCATAATAAGATGATCGCAATTGTCGTCACATGTTTCCACAATTACTTTTCAATTGTTTCAACGATCGGTGTTATACTCTGGTTCTCTGGTAGATCCAATCGGCTTTTGGAGTTAAAATCTTTTTTATCAAGCATATTTTCTGTGTGTGTGTGTGTCGACGACTTTCTATTGTCAGAATTGCGCACTCTGTAAGAAATTATGGAGATTCCGTCGAGTAGAACGACTAAGACAACTTTGTTGCAGGTATCTTATTCAGCAACTCGGTTGGGAGGCTCAAGATTCCCTGAAAGGTAGGTCCTTTCGAGAAATGGCACTTTACGACATACTACGACGTGCGATTCTTTCGTTCTTGTGAGATTTAACGAGGACGCAATGTTGGTCTTTCCGAATTTTTCTCGACCACACAGTCAATTGAATATGTTGACAATCATCACTAGTAGCCGAAAATTTCGCTATTCGCGGATTCCAAGCAGATCTCTCTTTCTTTGCGTACTTTTTTTCAAGGAAATATTACGTAGCAGCGATCGCTGTGCGATCGCACGTAGGTCCCCCTTCCCTTTATCAGGTAAATATAACCGTCAAGCAATTTGCGCATTATCGCGCATTATCGCGAAAATCAAATCTCTATGTATCTTATCCGACGCAACTCGTCCCTTTATAATCGTTTTCTTTATCACACGTATTACATGCTACACTCGAAGGTATTAATGAAAGATACGGCGAACGTTAAAATAGGTTAGTTGACAGTGAGACAGCCAGCCAGTGAGTCTATTACTACATTTTTATCGTCACCAGCGAACCTATTGTCCATGCGGCTTCTTCCGCTGTTTGTGTTCAGCTTTCGGGGAAGCGCGCGGTTATCCAGTCGAACGCGATATTTACCTCACCGCGTTGAAGGAAGTCCAACGTGGCGAGAAGATCGACACGAGTAAGGTCGCGCTGACGCCGACGAGTATCATCGAGACCCCCAGCACAATGAGGAAGACGTTGAAGTCACGCTCGGCGCTGAGCCTGCCGATGGGCCGTATGGGACCGCCAGGTTACGCGATGTCGCGCCGGAGTTCCGCAAACGGCGCACCATACCCGCTCCAGAGATACGGCTACCACATGGGCCCACCGCCAGGATTCAGGCCTATGCCACCTCCTCCGTCAGGCTTGCCACCCATACCGCCGCCCATGGGCCCACCGCTCTATGGACCCAGGCCGCTTAGGTAATTACAGCAGTAATTACGATTGTAGCGCTTAACTTTTTCTCATAATAAACGAACATAATTCTAAGCTAAAGACGAGCGCATCATGTTCGCGGGGTATTCTGTTATGACGTAATTATCGACAACACATCGGCGTGCACCGGCGAGAGACATAAAGCGAGTCAAGTCGAGTCAATTAGCTTACCGCCGGCGAAGAATGCGCGATCAAGTGGACACGTGATGACGGATCGTGTGTCGGATTCCTCAGATACGGAATGCCGATGCGACCGACGCCACCCGGGCCGCCGGGGTTTCCGCTTCCTAGTTTTCCGCTGCGTATGCCAGGACCATCGAGGATGTCGGGCCCACCGAGATTACCACCGGCTGGTTCCTCCTCGCGGCTACCACCCCCTAAGATGCCCCCACCGCCGCCGCCACCGCCGCTGTCGAGAACGGCCGTGAGCAAGCTGCAGGCGCAGAAGAAGAAGCAGCAGATCAAAAACGGCATCATGGAGCGCACGATTCGCATGAGGCGGAACAACGCGGCCAGTAGCAGAGGCATGCCTAAGAGATACAAGGAACAGGACTTCACCGTGGACACGTTCGAGGAGAATCTACTGACTGTTTCGAACACCAGCCGACGGCTGTCGAGAGGACGCTACAGTCAGGCCAAGTGACGACGTACTCGTTAGGTGCGCGATATATTTACTTTAAGCGTTACTTTAAGCGACACTCGGTATATATTCGGCGTGTTGCCGAATTTGGTTCTCGCGATTTCACGAGCGCACCCACGCGCCCGCACACCCCCGTTGTCGTTGTCGTTCGTGACGGACAATGACGGTCGTACCCGTCTGGACGGCTGCCGACGATCTTTTCATTTCTTTTCGGACAGCGAACTCAAATACATAGCCCCGATTTGTAAGACGTGATCTGTTGTAACAGCGTCGTATCTATTTCGCTATCGATAATTAAGCTCTTCCCCAGGATAAAGTCCCTTTATCCTAGATAAAGATATCTCGCACGACTGGTCGAAGCTACATTGCTCACTCCTCCCATGAGTGAGCGCAGTTTGTTGGGTACCTCGCACGACCACCACCATGTCTGTTGTAACCTCTTTTTTGATTTCTTTTGTATCATATACCTGTGTACACATGCGTGCGCGCATGACGAAATGTACATGTCATCATCTTATGCTTATCAAAGTCCTTCGTCATTTTAGAAGTGCAGAATTTCTTTCGGTCGGTCGTAGCACACACGAGAACGATCCGAGCAGATATCCGTTCGGAGGCATCGTACGACAAAAACTTCATTTGGACGTTCATCAAGTACAATGGAAATACAAACAATACGCGTATGATGTATTGTTTTATGCCATATCTACAGAGATTAAGCGTAAGCGCGTATCTTTAACATGGCTTCTTTGTACCAGAGAGCGTTCGCTCCAGATTGAGGACCTTTCATTTGAGAAATTAATACCCACTTTTCAGTTTATACTGTACAAACTACAAATTACCGCCCGTAAGTATCATATTTAAGTCGATTTAATGACTCTCTTGGCAAATCAAAAAGTACCCTGGAAGCGAATAGGACAGTAATTCTGTATACAATTTTAAATAAAAACATATGTATTTAACTATGTAAGATATCGCGTCATGTGACAACTCAATTGTCAGGACATTTTTATCATGACATCTTGCAACAATCCCGCAGCCACCTCCTCCACGAATTCGCCGGTCCGACAGACGCAGAAGCGATCGAAACGAATGTCTCCAGGGTGTGGCGCGATTGAATAGACCGGCAATTACTAACTGTCGCATTTCAGGTCGATAGTAAGCCAGGATTCCCCGCCGATATCCGGAAGCGTATCAGGCGCGGGATTCTGAACTCACCCTGTTTTTCACACGATATAATCTCACTCTTCCTTTCCAAGCTCCCCCCTATATTTTCGCTCCGTCGAGATCCATCGCCTCGTCGGCTTTAATATCACACCCGGTACAATAAATTTTTCCGATCCCTGTAGATCGATTCTCGGAGGAAATTGCTTTCTGATTACTAACGCGAGTGGCCGATGAATATTTTACGACGTTGCTCAGCTGAAGTAGCCGGCTGGAGTTGACACCATGTGGAGGAGAGTAGTCGTGGTAATCGTGAGCAGAGAAGTTGCCCATGATTTTTTCCGCACGTTTCGGAGTGCGGTCCGTTGGCGGTCCGATGGCGGACAATTTGTTCGCTAATCGCAAGATTCTTCCGTTGAAACGGAAAAGGAAATACACACGCGTTCTGAAAGCCACACGAGAAATTACAGGCAACCTTTCTGTTCGCGAGGCAGATATGTACAGCGTGTGGCATGACAAAAACATAATTGAACGCGAGCTCGGAAGATGGGAGCGGGCCGCGACATCAGTCGTGTGTCTCTCGTTCTAAGATATTAAAGTGATTCAATATTCGGCCCGGGGTCGAGGGTCACGCGTGTAGGTGGCACACGTCTCTCGCGCGCCTGACCGTATATCACGGATTGCCGTTGGCGTACGTGGAATAATTCCACGAGAAATTGCGCGCGTCACACGCGCGAGTAACGCCTCGAGTCACTCGGGGACTTTACCCGGCGGCCTTAAAAGTGAGACCCGCGGTGATAGGAAGGGCATAAATTAAGTGCGCTCGCGCGCGTGTTTTACGGCGCGCCGCTTCCCTCACTCGGTGGCTGCGCGCGCGCGCGGTTACTCCACATGTAATAATGACGCGCGACGTGTCGCGAAAAATCGATGTCGCCATGTCGCGACGTTGTGTTCCAATTGATCGTTATCTCATCAGAAAACGAAATGTCTCGAAATGTGTATTATCAGGACGTGAAAGGACGTGTGATGAGTCGTCGATATGGTGTCTAAATGGCATGCTGATTTGGTAAATTCATCTTCGAAATTTTTAACATATTCGCGCAGGGTATCTTGATCTCAGAAGCGGAAGATAATACAGATTCGAGCTTATTGAAATATTGCGAAGCTGTGCACCGATTGAGACCGATCCGTCTCAAGCGGTAACTGCTTCGTCCTCGTTGAAATTGTACTTTTCCCCTCTCAGCCTGTTTATTCGCGCTAAGAGTGTAATGGGAAAGATACAGCTCTCGTGAATTATCTGCTTTCATCATAGTCAAATCGATACCCCGGTCTGAGTTATGTCCGTAGACGTGGCTCAGGCACACTTTGGACGTAAATGTCGGGGAAGTAACAAGGAGAGAGAGAGAGAGAGAGAGAGAGGAGGGGAGAGGGAGAGGGAGAGAGAGAGAGAGAGAAAGAGAGAAATGATGACGATGACGACGACGACGAAAAGAGGTCGTCGTGGATAGAAGGAATTTGAAAACTTTCCCAGAGGTGGAAAGATCGTCGCCCTTCTCGCCACGGTCCCGGTTCACGGAGACAATCCGAAAGTAACTTCTGGTACGGGCTACTGGCGCCACGGGAAACAATCGTCCAGCGCGATCGCTCGGCGCGGTCGCGCTCCCTGGACAACTGTTTCCCCGGGCGCGGTATCTATCTCAGTTAGACATTAGATTTATCGACATATTTTCTCAGTCTTTTGAGAGAGACTTTATTTACTTTTGTACAACGTCGTCTACCTCGCCCTCGTCTCGCGCACCATTCGCGCGCGACTAGCACTCGCCTTGTTTCGGGGAGGCTGGTCGATCAGATCAGAGGGGGATAGCAGAAGCGCAGCTTTTAGCCGGGAAATGGGGATCGGTGTTCGTATAAATTCCATTTTAAGCGGAAGACGTAGCTTCGCGACGTGAGAACTGAGAAGTTGGGCGAGGTTCGAACTGCTTGTGAGAGGGCAATAACATGTTGCACTGCGCGAAGCAGACTCGTGCATTAAGAGGAATCATCGACTAAGGATCAACGAGGCTCGGTTAGTGTTTCTCTCACGTACGTCCGTCGCGAGCCGCGTGAATGCGTCGTGCGGCTATTTTTATCGCTTATGGGCTTTTAAGGAGAAATGTAGCTGAGCAAATGTAACGAAGCGTATAACCGACTGAGAGCGACGTAACTGTTTAATAAGTCTTGAGTCGAGACGAGATCAGAGGTATCGACGGAAATTTCTATTATTACGATCGTAAACGATGCACTGTTACTGCGGACGAGGCAATTGCATGATCTAACTACCGTGCGATCGTCCGAAACGATCTTTCGGATGCGTTCCGACGGAACTTTTCGAATAATTCGTAAAAACCTCCAGAGGGACAAACAAGTCCATAAAGACCTCGCGTCATCCCGCTCTCTCTCTCTCTCTCTCTCTCTCTCTCTCTCTCTCTCTCTCTCTCTCTCTCTCTCTCTCTCTCTCTCGTTCCTCTCACGTCCAGCTTCCTCGTTCGACCAGTCGTTTAGCGGAAATTTTACATTCGCCCGGGGTGCGATTTATCCCAAATCGCGTTTTGCAATTCGCGCGCTTGATACACCTACTTGACCAGCATCGACAACGAGCTGCGAGAGAACAAAGAGAAAAAAATAGCGGCGAATTAAAACGCGTGGATGATAATTTATTCCGCGAAATTGATCCCTTCCTTCTTGACGAGCGGCACCTTTGTACTCCCTCTTGCGCGATCCATTCCGCTCCTGCCCCATTTCCCTTACCAACTCTCCTATTTTTTGCACAGGTTGCGGACACCATAATTCACCGGCGGCGGAGGGACGGCAGCTCGCTGCCTCGCCCGACTGGCAATTAGTCCCGATTAATTTCTCAAAAATGAGGAGGAACGCGCGCGTGCTCTGCGGTAGGTATAGATCTTTTAGGATAGGAACCTCTCGGAGTCGAATAATAGGAGGCTAAAGGCTAACCACACACGAGAGCCCACTGTTTCTCTCTCTCTCTCTCTCTCTCGTCTAACGTTTCTCTTTCATTCTGTCGTCATCGAATGCGTTTACCTGTAGTACATCGCACACATCCGTGTATTACCTCGATAAAACTCTCAGACTTATCGTCCGCATTGCACTCTGTGCCGACTAACATTCATCCCTCCCGCCATGTTCATCATGTTCATCGTCGTTCACCTCACCTCTTTTTCCTTTTATTGCTGATTTTCTCGCGTCTCTCTTCCATCCGTCTACTTTTAATTTTCTTTTAAGCCCTTCTTTTCCCGCTCACCGGATATGAATCTCTTCTTTTCGCTATGTTGTACTTTTACGTATGTACGTTGCACTCTGGCAGACGATTATCTTATCAATATTTTATTCTAGGATTTTTGCAACTATCCCACGCAACTTGTAGCCTGCGTGTACGGGGGACACGCTTAATTTGCACGCGCGTATGGATGTGTATGCGCGCCTCATTGGCACGCCGACACGATGCGTGGTGTAGTGCACTTTAATGCCGCGGCGCGGCCTACTTAGCGGCCGGCTTGATTAACATGGAGTGATTAATAGTCGCTCCCTACGTTCGTAACCAACCCCAACCGCGGCGGCATCGGAGATCTAATCGCACGATATTTATTACCCTGCGCGTCGTCCACCTCGGGGCCCTCGCCACGGCGATTTTGCGAGCGAGCCTCCACCCCGCCTCGCTCTCGTCCCTTTCGATTTCGTTTATTTTGGTTTTTATTTTCGTCTCTCACATCGGCTAACCCGAAGCCGGTCCACGGGCTCTTCGCCTTCCTGAGTTTCGGCCCTTCCCCGCCCCCCCCCCTTTCCAGCATCTCGTCTGAATTCCTCGCGATTCCCGTTTTAGCCCGACGCCCGGTGATGGGGGAGAGGGGGGGGGCCGGAAAGAGAGAAGCCGTTTAAAGCGATATTTGCCAATTGCTAATCGTCTATGGATGCAGAGTGATCTCGATTGCGAGCGAACATTCTCGATTCGTTGTCGCGTCCAAAGATCACACACCTCGCTCGATTTTGCGCAACGTGATAAATGTTATTCGGTAATATTTGACGCATTTTGTAAACACACTCGTACATTCCGGTGCGTCTGGTCCACTCGAACAGAGATAATCTGTCTGTGCTGCCGTCGCCGCGGGGGCAAACTCGCGATGATACGATGGTGGGTTTTGCACGCGAACGCGCGCGCGCGAGACATATCTACCTCGTTTATTCCCCTTTTACATGTTGCGTCAGCGTTACGTTGGCGCCGCATTCGTCTGTCCAATCTGTAGCCGTGTTTACAATCCCGGCTTCGATTCGGCCTGCGCGATTGTTCTGACCAGGAATGACTGTCGGTTGTGAAAGATACGGATACCTTTGCTCCGCGAAGCATCTTTGCTCGATCGCGCAAAGATGATTATCAGGTCGTCGATACTGAGCATCTTCAGGCATCTCTAAAACAGCGTGAGAGGTGAAAATTGAAGATAATTGGAAAAGAGAAACGACTCTCGCGAACATTCGGCACATTAATGCATCTCATGCCGTGTAGCTTTCGAGGCGTTATTATTTAAAAACAGATACTCGTATGCGAATTGCTTCACGATTTTCCGGGTGCGACGTTGAGGGAAAAGCAGCGGATGCCAGATTTCCCGCTGTACAGCCGCTTCGCATGGTGCGCAGAGTCCGCGCGAAGAAAATGTCATATCAATAGAACAGTGTTTCCCAACCGAAAGGTCACGACCTCTCCTCCGGGGGGGGAGGGATGTCGCAAACTGACGTCGCCCCTCGTCGCGCGAGGGTTTCGCGGATTCGATAAAGAAATAAAGAAACGAGAGAGAGAGAGAGAGAGAGAGAGAGAGAGAGAGAGAGAGAAAGAGAGAGAGTGAAAGAAGGAAGGAAACGAGAGGCGCGCGAGGAGACGGGCGCGTGTTCGATGAAAAATGATGTAATAATTATTCAATTAGCGTAACATCTCCATGCATGCATGCGTGTGTGCGTGTAACATGCATAGAAGCGACTGATAGGAAATGTTTTCCACGGCGCGGCAGTGCCGGCGAGAGAGAGAGAGAAAGAGAGAGAGAGAGTGACAATCTCGGATCGCCGGCGGAGCCTGTCGGCAGATAGAGCCGTCGTCGCACGTCAATGCGCTCGTCTCCGCGGCTCTTTCCGCGGCGACTATTTATACGTCCGTCCTGGGCAACGAGCCGATAATTAAGACGCTGTGTAATTAGCGATTAACGCGGCGGCGTTATTAACAGCGCAAACACAGTCCGCCGGCGGCGGCCGGCGCGCCATATGGGACTCGCAGTAATGGGCGGATACCGCGGGCAGATATCGCCGATACGTTTCGCCGAGCGTAAGCAAGACATTCCGATCTGCACGGCACGGGCCGTCGCGCTCCGGTTTCATTGCTTACGAAGCACAAGCGATATTCGGATACACGTGACGTGACGTACACGTACGGTGCAGCAGACTCTCAGTGGCGCGCGCGGACTGCGTCGTTCGCGGAAATTGATCTACGTCGTGCGGAAGCGGCGGCCGGACTCGAGCAGTGCACGGCGAAACGAGTTTTCGACGTTTTCACGACGACTCCGTGCCCGGTTCTGAAGGGATCTTTTCATACGGTGAGTGTGCGCGCGGTCGCCTTCTTTCAATCGGGCCGCTTCGCGATCCACAAATCATGTCGGTTTCTAGGCCGATGAGGCCGATGACTTTACGTGGGTACGAATCGTGAAAATTTGTCACTCATCGCGGCAGTGAAGCTTACTCGTCGGACGTTACCTTGAAAATGAGCTGAAAAAATTGGTTTCACGAGTTTCGGAAACATGCGCGCGTAGGTGGACTCGTACTTGGTTACAAATTGGGTAAATTGCGAAATGACATCGCGATTAGCTTCGACGACAGCCGGAGCGCGCGATTGGCCACCGCGGCATGCGGTTATCATTTCCGATTCCGACTGCGGTCCACCGTTAATCGCGGCGCACGTAGAGCCAACGTAGCGTTGTCGCGCGCGACGAACGCGGACGGGCTTCCACTGAAAAATCCCGCCGATAAATACTCGTCTTCTCTACCTTAGCGGAGACGATTCCCCCGCGTGGTACGTGTCCCCCACGTGCCGTAAATACGAGAAAGCGATAGTCGCAATTGTGATCGGGAGAGACGACATTGTCTCGATGGTCCCGATACCCGCCTCCCACGACATTGTTGCACGGCCTTATTATCCCCGAGCTCTTTGATCGATACGGACAGATATCGATAACGGCGTGATGTTATCGTGCGGGTAGGCTCGGATAAACGCGTACGGTGTAGCGTTACACAAAGAGTGGAGAGTGATGCATGGCCGACGATGGTGGTGCTGGTGTGCGCGCGAAGAGCGCGGGGAGAGGGAAAGGGCGAGAAACACCTTGTCTTTTGTGGTCGTAGGTGTAGCCCGAAGAAAGCTCTGCTCGCGCGCGTTTGCGCCGCACAGCGCCGTCACGAAGTTTCAATTGGTGAGCGAATAAACAATCGATCGCTAACGAGACAGAGTGACAGCGTTGCGCTATTTACGAATTGCGACCATTTTCTTTTTTCTTTTTTTTTTTCATATTTCTTGCGACAAAACGAGAGACCGAGAGAAGAGACTCTCGATCGACCGCCGCGATCAACACCGAGACACCGAGCGAATTCTTTACGAACTCGTAAACATGATGCAACATGCATAACTGCACGACGCGCGGAAGTCGCGTCACAAATCCGCTAAGTCAAATCGTTGCCGGCGAACATCATAAATTCGCGTCCGCCACGCCACGCTCAGCGGATTAATCCTTTAACGCGCCGCGCCGCGCCGCGCCGCGCCATCGGGCGCCGCAGCGCACGTATCAAATCCCAAATCGATTTCGCTTCGCGCTTCAAGGCTCGCGACTCGACGGAGATTGCTCCCTGAAGCTAATTTTCGCGCGAGTCATTCCCTCCTACGATGAGTCAAGGAGCCGAGCCAAGTGACGATATCGTTCAATTTTTGCCTCCAAGCGACGGGCTCGTATCTCCAAGTGACACAGCTTTAGAATAGGAGCATAAAATCTCTCCCACATCTCATTCCTACGACGGATATCTTCTGGAATACAAAAATACCGTTCCAGCCGATTCGATTAAAGGCGTGTCGCGGCCCGAAGCGTTCGGATCAGAAGCGCAACTCGCTCTTTCGCACGCTCTCTCTCTCTCTCTCTCTCTCTCTCTCTCTCTCTCTCTCTCTCTCTCTCTCTCTCTCTCTCTCTCTCTCTCTCTCTCTCTGCGACAACCCCCAAACGAAACACCGAGAACAATGAGAGGACAGGAGAAGATGTAGGATGAGGCGCGGGGAGGGGAGGGGGAGGGAAGGGAGAGAGAACGCGTAGAGTAGGTCTCGTGCTGCAACGCACTCGCGTCGCAGCGTGAGATCCGCCGAAACGAGCTGGAGCTCGCGCGCAAGCACCGCTCGAAAGTGCCGCTAATTACAAATCGGTCAAGAGTGGAGCGGGGAGGAGAAGGAGGAGAGCACACACACACATACACACGCGCGCGCGCGCGTGAAATCCCGCTCGGTGACAGCGGCAGCGGCAGCCGAGCGGGTCAGAGATCAGCGAAGAGCTCTCATTCGAGGAAAGAGAAACGAAGTGGCAGGCGAAAGAGGATAATAACGTAGGTAGCCTGCGGCACCGGATGATTAATAAATCAGGTACGCCGTTGAGAGAACAGTTTAACCTGCGACCTCGGCGCGATGCATCGCGCTCCTTTTCATTTTTCCTCGTCTCCGTCTATTCGCATCGCCGCCGCGCGCATGCTCTCACGCGCGTGAATCTTTTTTCGCGAGAGGAGCCGAAACCCCGACTCCTCCTCGCGTCGGAGGGGCGACGGTGTGCTTCTCTCTCTCTCCCTCTCTCTCTCTCTCTCTCTCTCTCTCTCTCTGCGCTCGCACACGGCGATACAGATACGTGCGGCTAATGGCCCGTTCCCACAGGCCTCTTAACTCCATATGTTAATTATTGCTTAAATTTATGACAGTCAGTTTCTCCTCTCCTCTCTCCCTCCTCCTCAACTCGGCCTTCTCTGCCGACGTGCGCGAGCGGCTCTCCGGCATTCCGCCCCATTGCGATCGAATAACCGCGGCGATTTATCGTCCACGACGCGAAGCGCGAGACGAGCCGCGATTAGCGAATCGGTAATTATGCGTCTACGCGAAAAAGAGGCAGCCGTGTCGCGTGGAGAGCGAAATGACAATCGGACAAGCGGTCTCGTTGTCACCGTCGCGTCATCGCGCTCTTCGTCGCGGAACTTTGAACTTGCGAACGTGCCGGAATTCACGCCGCGCGATAAAGGCCGACAATGACCAACGCGCGATGATGTTTACGACGCTTAATTAATGCGACGCTATTGAGTCGATAACGCCGTATTGCCGTTTGTCGCGTCAAGCATAATAACGCGTGATGTTTTATCCGTCAAACAGCCTAAACGAGCGATGTAAGCTTTTCTCCTGTAATCCATCGAAGGCAAAAGTATGGGGACGAGGGGGGGGAAGGAAGGGAAAGAAAAAGGATCGACGTGGAGTATTCAGCACAGAGAATTTGAGATGTTAGAGGCCACATATTAAATGACCAGTTTTTTTTTCTTCTTTTGAAGGTCAGACGGATCGTCGTCCGTCGGGATATCGCGGGTTTATTTGTTCCGGAAAATGTCGCCCCTCCCTGCCCTCCCCTCGTGTGTCGATCGTTTTGTACACAGTAGGTCAGATCTCTCATTTAGAAATGTCGTGGGAGTTTGTATTACGTCTGTATTCCTTCGTGAGTGAGCGAGCGAGCGAGCGAGCTCCCGGCGGATTCGCGCAATGCCGCTGTGAAATATTTGTGAAGTACTTTGGATTTTTCTGGACACAAGTCGTTAAACCCATGATATTTCTCTATGAAACTATCGCCATTCGTTACACGGGAAACATAGCGTACGACATTTTACTGAACAAACAGTACCAGGATTTATCACGCTGACCGATTTTCCGCGGATCATTGGTTTATTATTTCCGCGATGAGGAGGGCCGAGGAAAAAATTCGGCCAATAGGACGCTGGAAGAAGAGTGGCCGTAAAGGCCGCGTAAAGACCGCGCGTCGGACGATTACGACGGACCACAGAAGAGACAACACAGCGACAAGTTCACATCATCATCATCATCATCATTAATAACACCGAGGCGTTATTTTTCCGCCACGCGTCACGAAAGCCGAAAGCGCGAAAAGTCTTTTCTCCGCGTCGCCTAGCAGCGTCTCTGATAGATCTCTCCCGGAGATGATAGCCGGGATGTCCGGGATAGAGAGGCGCAGCAGGCTGTCGCGCGAACGGTTCGCCGAGTCGCATCGACTTTCGGCGACGAGGGCAAAAGCCGAGGTCGGGCCGAGTCGGCTCGAAAGAGAAGAGCGCGTAGGATCTGTCCGCGCGAGGTGCGCGCATCAGTCGCGTGGGGCGCTGACTCAGAAATTCCTGGAGCCGGACTGACAAGCGAAATGGGTCAGACGCGGTGCACTTAATAAAGGTGAGATAGCGCGGCGGGCCCGGGCCCAGGCGCGCGATTACCATATGAATCGACGCTGGGCATCGTCGGAAAGGAACGGCCGCGCTATCGTTGCGTAGCCGCGCGCTCTCGCGCTCTCGCTCTTCGCGCTCTCGCTCTTCGCGCGCTCGCGCGTCTATTATGTGTGGTCTCGGACGTGTGCGTGCGCCTGTCATCAACTGTCAGCGCCGGCTAGCTTGACGAGCCATCGCTCAGCCCGCTGTCAACGGCTTTCACGCACACGCGCTGCGCCCGGGACGTACGCGTGCGCGCCCCGGCGCGCGTTTACGCACGTTCCACACAACCGGTTTCACGGCCGCCGCGCCGCGCGGCGCGGCGCGGCGCGGCGCGTCGCTTTATCGCCGCGCTCCGCGCGATCGCTAATTTCATTCCGACCTCGATGCCGCGGCAGGATAGGCAAATCAGGCGGCTAGGGGCCGAGGGACTCCGGCTCCGACGACTCAATCCTCCCGTAGGAATTGTCGCCCGGCGTGTAACGATGTATTCTACTCGCGCTGCCGCTGCCTGATTGCGCTCGTTCTTCGATATCGTTTCACGGGACTCGACGATCGCCCTATTCGCGCGATATTCTGCGCCTCCGCACCTCGCTCGTCGAGAATTTCAACTCCGGTTTCACTGTAAATCGCCCTTGAACCCACACCCAGTTATCGAAGCGCGACACAGATGAAGTCCAACTTGGACGAGCGAAATTTCGTGCAGCGCTTCCTTCTCGATTGGAAATTGTCTTTATCGGCCGATCGAATCGCACTCGCGAAATAATGCATACACTTCTGGAGGCGATCCAACGTGCATTTTTCCGCGATTTACCCGCCGCTCGATCCTAGCCAAACTACTCCCGCGCGCCGGTCGCTTTGTGTGTGGTCAAGCCTGTGAGAGCCGTGAAAGCGCCGGAGCGCGGCGATGCCGCGGAGACGGCAAATTGCCTTGACATCGCTCGCACGCCCGCCGCGCCGCGCCGCCGGCCGGCCGGTCGGCCGGCTGGCCGTCCGTCAAAGCGGGCGCGCATCGTCGAATCGCGCACGGCGCGTTAATTCGATTACTCGCTTCGATAGCGGTGCTAATTGTACCTGCGACGCTCGGCCGTTGCTCGGCGTGCTCGTCTCGCGGCCGGCCGGCCGGCCGGCGCACGTTGAATCGTGAACGCGCGCGCGCGCGCTAACGATCCGACGTAGGCAAATAAAGAAATACCAGCGGCGGTTATAAATATTCGGCGGCGTATTCGCCGTGCACGCACGGCGAGAGGGTTCAAGTCGCTCTCTCTCTCTCTCTCTCTCTGGGCGAGCTCGCGAGGCGAGCGAGACACCGTAATTCGACACGGACTTGCGCGCGCGGGCGCGCGAGAACGACGGCGATTGTTTAGCGGACCGATCGTCCAGGCGCCGATTTTCCAGACGAGCTCTCGTGCGCTCGTCCTCTCTCTCTCTCTCTCTCTCTCCCTCTCTCTCTCTCTCTCTCTCTCTCTCTCTCTCTCTCTCTCTCTCTCTCTCTCTCGTCCCTCAAGATCGAATGTCCTCGAGATGCTTCGAACGAGGCGGCGTAATAATGTCATTATTAACGTCGGGGATTTTACGACGCGTTAATTTGCGCCATCTCGTCCTGCCTGCCGCCCTCCCTGCGAAGAGCTACAGCGCGCGGGCAGCAAGTTCGTTTAATTGGGAAAGGGATTGCGAGACTTCGCGGTAAAAGGGAAGCAAATCATCGCGCCGTAAACAAATGACGAAGTTTGCTCGCGCTTGTGCGCGACAACGTCGACGACGACGACGATGACGACGACGACGACGACGACGAAAGGGGGAACGGAGAACCGGTCTTTTGGTGGATCGAAAATTCCACCTGTCAGCTTCGGATCCCCGCACGCTCGCGCAGATAACCCTTATCTCCGGCATGTCGCGCGTATCATTTCCTCTCGTTTCGTCCGCAGAGTGAAGGCTGCGCACTTCTTGATGACGAGGGAGAAGCGCAAATTAACTTCGTCGGGAATTCCCTCCGCGTCGAGAGAGATGAATAAGACGGTGTACACACCCTCTCGCGTGCGCCGAGAGGGATGCGATACCGAGAAGTCGGCTTAGGTAGAACAATAGAAGACACAGTCGCGAAAGGACGGTACGCCTCCGCACGCTCAGAGTTAGTCACCGCTCGAATCTTCGCAAACAGCGCACTGCGAGTACGCGTCTCTCGGATAAAAAATGTGGTATTAAGGAGGAGCGCATAATTTTTATTGCAAGGAAAATTGATCGTATTGCTGTGTGTGAAATATATTAGCGCCCCTCCAAAAAAGAGAGAGAGAGAGAGAGAGAGAGAGAGAGAAAATGTTTTTCCTATTAATAAATTACATATTTCAGCTCGACTAGCGAAATAGTTAAATAATTCCTAGTTTGACTTTACGCCTTTCACGCATTTCTATGCGCGTCTCGCTTCGCGTGTATTTATCGTAAAAAATACCGAACCGTCTCCCATTTGCGACTCTTGCCGAGATTTGCCGAGGAAGGATAACAGGTCCGCTCTTTTTTACGTGCAATCAACAGGGCTAAAAATAGCGGCTGTCAGACCCCAACCACTGAAAGCGAGAGAGAGAGAGAGGGAGAGAGAGAGAGAGAGAGAGAGAGAGAGAGAGAGAGAGAGAGAGAGCGCCCTAATCCGGTCGAAAGCGGCGTACCAGTAAATTATGTTACCGTGTGTTTGAACTCTCGAGTGTATTAGTCTTCCAGCAGTTGCCTAATTGAGTAATTACCGAGCGAATTACCTCGGAATAAAATCCACCTTATTCTGTCTTTTCGTTGACCGATTCGCGTGCGCACAGCGCGCGAGGTTTACCTCTTACGAAATGTCAAGGTATAAATAATAAATGCGTCAAGGCATTGTAACAACATGAAAAAAAAGAAAACTACGACTCTCCAGGCTGCTGCTTGCGAAGCAACGATTACGATTCTCGATTTTTAATAAAAAAAAAAAAAACAAAAAAAAACGGTTCGTTTGTTCGACAGATACGCACGCTCGCGCGCACGTCGATGACTTCGACCTTCTCCTCTCTCGTGCACGTGGAAGCGCAACGCGATCGCTGACGCATTAGCACGTGACACCGTGGAGCGTCGACGTGAATTCGAGGTGAGTACGTGAGATTTTTGCGCAAACGAGCTGTCGTACGCGCGCACGGCTGCAGAGACGCCAGGCACCGCCAAAAATAACGCTCATTGATTTGGCGTGCTGAATGAACGAGCTCACGGCGGAGAATGAGACAGCGAGCCCGTTGAGAAAGGGGCGCAGTTATGTATGGCCATCGAAGAGAATGGCACAATATCCAAGAACGTGGAAGCTCCTCTTCCTTCGGATACGGTTTCAACGCTCGCACACATGTACGTGCGCTAGTACGTGCTTATAGATGGCGAACGTAGAGTCTTCGTATGTACGTATACGCAGCTATGTGTACACGTATATATGCGCGCGCTTGTGCATACCCGTGTGTGTGTGTGTGTGTGTGTGTGTCGCCTACGCGCCGCGGTAATATCAGCCCCGATTCTCGTCCGATCTCGCCCATAAATATTTCGAATATTTCGCCAGGCTGCAACGACCGATAGAGAGCGAGCTTCTGCTTTATTATCCGTCCGCTTGTGCGCGCAGAGATAGCCCTGTGTAGCTTTAATCGCCGATAGATGCTGCGCTCGACTAGACCGTTCCCCGTCGTTCCGCCGGGGTTGCGGACGCGCGATGGAGATTTGTCGCGCGACGAACTCGCGCGGATAAACTCGCGCCTGAGAGAGGCGACGTCTTTATTCTCTCCCGTGTTGACGCCGCCGTCTCTGAGGAGGTTTCATGACCGTCGCGTATCGCGATGATGGATTGCATTCTCCTTTTATTGCTCATTTGCACATAAAGAGCCTGCCTCCCCCTCGCCCCCCCCGCCCCGCCTGGACTCCGCGATTCGCGCAATGAATAACTTGGACATTGACGCTCGATGTTTCGGCTAGAGATGGTCTCGCGCGCTGCGCGGTCCACGCGACATGTTTAAAGACCCCCCCTCCCCGCTCGCCGCCTACCGCCCCCCGACCATTGTTTGCTTTTCCGCGTCGTGCCTAGATTCGCGCTCGCGTTCATTTGTGAGGCTCGCACTTGACATACCATCGCGGAACACAAGGGCTAGAAACGCGCGTCAGCGGCGCGTAATCGCCTTGGAAACGCGACGCGTTATACAGCACTTTCCAACTTCACGGTCTTCGCGCATTACGTGGCCGTCGCGCGGTGCCCTTTCGGCTCGATTCCGACGGGACGTTGGGTAAAAGAGAAGATATAACACGCGGGAGTCGATTCCGATTAAGCTCCCGGCTGCTGAGAGCGCAATCAGAGATACGTCAATGCAATTTGAGCGTTGTTATCGCAGATTTGTCGCCGTTGTTGTGGGCGACAGCGTAATCGTGTTAATTTCACGCGCTCGAGAGCTGATGCGCTCTCGCGGTGTTCGTTGCACGAGAGTCGAAATCCAACTCCGCGCGGAACGCGGCGGCTCCGTTCCGCGTCGCGATCGCTCTTATCGCGCGTTGCGCGCTTTCGTTCTCGCTCGCGCGCTCGAGGGTGCACCTCCGAGGAGAGCCTGCGCTCGCGCTACTCGCGTCTCGCTGCTCAGCGACTCGGCGACTCGGTGTCTCTCGTCCTTGAGCGACGGAACGGCGCGGCGTGGCGCGGCCCTCCGCGTGGAACGTGCTGTACAATCGCTGTTATTATTTGCAGCTACATGCCTCTCGCGCCGTACGTGCGTGAGGCATACGTAGAACCCCATGCGTCTCCGCCGAGTTGATTTTATGCTTACTACGCCTGGGACTGCCTCAACACTGCCCCTCTCCCGTGGCCGTGGTTGCTCCTATAGCTCTCTTTGTCGTCCGTATAATGAAACGGTAATTCCTCGGCGCACGTGGCCGATTCGCTTTACGGAGAGTACGACGTTAGTGGTGCCTCGGGAGTACCGTTTAAGTCGCGGGAAACGTGCCCGCGACACGTTCGGCGCCCGGACGCGCGCGCGCGCGCGCGCCCGCGCTGCACACTCGTCCCTCTTCGTCTCGTCTCGTCGGCGGTAACCCTTTGCGCGGCGCGTCATCGATCTCGCGCGATATCGCGCGAGATGCACGATCGCACGACGATGAGTGTGTGTGTGTGTGTGTGTGTGTGTGTGTGTCTCGGGAGGTACGTACCTCGCCTCGCGGCGGTCAAATCGATTTCGCCGTTTCGGCGTGATAAGTGACGTCATCGAGATCGTCCCCGCGTACCGTCGGCGAGACGACGGTGCGTCGTCTCGTGTGCGCGGAACGTGTACGGCGCGACGAAAATGCGTCGACGAAAACGATATCGATCAGTGACATTTGCCGCGGCCCAAGGTTAAAGGGTCATCGCGAGAAACGGGAGTATCGGCGCGAGAGAGAGAGAGAGGGGCGGTTATTAACGAGTAGCAGCGGATTAATTGCGAACGAGGGAGAGGGGGGCGAGGAGGAGAGACGAGACAGAGCGAGGGAGAGAGCGAGAAGCGCGTTATCTCGCTCGTGAGATTTTCTCTTATATTTTTCGGCGCTCGGTCGAATTTAATGGGAGAGAGCTCGGGATACAGGGACACCGTTGACGTCATTCAACGGCTACACGCTCACCACTACAACGCTAATCGGACCGCGTCTCGCGGTGCGCTACGACTACGACTTTCCTCGAGAGTTAGTCGATAACTTGCCCGGGACGCGCGGCACGAAAACACAAAACGGGGAATTAGTCGCGGTTTCTAATTCCTACGCTCCGCGTCATCGCGAGAACTAGACGTCGATAGCGCCCCTCGATATCTCCGCGGAGCGCGCGCGCTCCGCGTCGACGAAAATGATGAGGAGCTCGCCGTGACGAGGCGAAACAAGCCCGCCGGCAGCCCTTCGCAGAGCGGCATTAAAAGCGCGTAAAAAGCCTCTTGTGCGTCAGCTATATAAATTATAAAATCCCTATATATATATATATATATAGTTCTTCTTTTGCGCGAAAAGGGACCCCCCCTCTCCTCTCTCTCCCCGCGACTGCTCTCTAGTGGCGCTGTTTGTTGTCTCGCCGCGATATACGTACATACGCACGCAGCGTACAACGTGACTCAGCGGCGGAGGAGAGGAGAGGAGGGCGAGCTCCATCGATCGCGATCGATTTCGGACAGCGTAATAAATGTGTGTCCATATAAAAGCGGCCGCGATGCTTGAAAGGAGGCGGCGGCGGCGGCGGCGGCGGCGCGCACGGCTTGGCTGTGGCAGCGATATGATTTTGTTTTTCCGTCGAAACGGGGCGATCGTGGAAATGGATTTTTGCGTGGTCGCGTCCCAGACTACCGTCTACTTCACGTGGGTAGATATAGAGTCAGCACGACGCCCACGACGTCGCCACGGGCTGCTGTTACTGCTGCTGCTGCTGCTGCTGCTGCTGCTGCTGCTGCTGCTACCGCTGCCGTCGTCGCTGCTGCCGTTGCCGATGTCGCTGCCGCTGCCGGCAGCGAGGGTGGCCGTCGCCGCCACGCGAAAATGTCAGACTGGCCGGCTGATACGATACACCCACGCGCCGAAAAGTGGGGCAAAGTCGATTCATTCATCCACTGATTCATAAGAGTGGGCGTAAGAACGTAAGGGTTGCGCGGGGCAACTGCTGGCGCGTCGGATTCTGTCTGTCTGTCTGTCTCTCTCTCTCTCTCCCTCTCCTCGTCTCGTTCTCACTGTCATCCCTTCTCCCATACCCCCTTTTGTGTACACACAACGAAGATCCTTCCCCCTATCATAGGATGGGATAAACGTTAAAGCTCCTTCGGAATGTCCCCTCGCCGATGGCCCCGCGCCCACCACCGTCATCGGCGACGTTCTACGGCGACGGACTTCCTCAGCGAGCTCTCTCGAGTTTTCGCCGACGTATACCCGGGGGAGTGAAAACGCGTCGCGTGTCGCAACGGGTTCATTCGCGCGAGAAGAACGTCGCCGCGTCGCGGCGATCGGCCGTATATTACGGGAGTATGCCGAAGCAGCACCTGATACACCGCTACAGAATGCTGGCTCTCTTGTACGAGTTGCTGCACGGGTGAGTCTCTCATTCAGTAAGCGAAGGACTTTGCTTGTAGAGCTCGGCTTTTTGCTGCGCACGCGGCCGATTACGATTAGCGAGCTGTGATACGATTGCACCAGCGGGCGCAACTGTGACGTAGTTGCGCGAACGCGTGTCCTGCAACCACCAGCCGACAAGTGCACTCAACAAGTAAACATTGAGATTCCGTGGACAGGTTAACGCCTGTCCGCAGCACCGCGCACATGAGATGCTTCCGCGTGCTTTTCTCGTCCCTCAAAGCTTTGCTTTGAGTTGCGACTTTGACGAAGCCGCGGCCCCTCACGGCCGCTCTTCTCACGCATCGCACCGACTTGGGCCTTCATGTTCATTGCGTCCCGATCATTACGCACGATTATGTGGGATTTCCTCGCGACCGTCGTATGCGTATCGAGCGTCGGCTCGCGGTGTCACCACGTCGACAGTGGAATCCGCGTCGATCAGTCTGGCCGGAATCCCTCCGGTCCCTCTCTCTCTCTCTCTCTCTCTCTCTCTGACGCAAGTCTTCGTGTCGGCACGTGGCGACGCATACAACGAGCTGCTACCGAGACCGAGACATCCCACGCATGTTTCCGCCCAAGTGCTCACACGCGAGATTCGCCCCGAATGAAACATACACATTTTTTCTCCCCCTCCGTCGCCCCCGCGCCCCCGCGAGCCGCCCTCCGCGAGAGGGGGATCGATAATCGCAATTCGCGGGGACGCCAGTCGTCGTATAATCGCGTTAACAAGTCGCAACTTTCGGGAAACTGCCGTCTATCCGGTAGGCGGCGGCGTCTCGGGAAAAAGCCACGTCACAACAAGAAACAAGAACCGCCTGCGTGACCGAATCCCCCGGCCTCGACTTTTCGATTACAATTAGCGGTTGCTTAAGCCAAAAATTTCTGGACTGGAACCGTACGGGGGCGACGCGGGCCGGGCGAGTCGAGAGCAATTCGCGTCGCGTTGTATCTCCGGAACCACGAATATTCACCCCTCCACCGTCGGACCTTCCACCCACCGACCCTGCCCCTCCCCCCCCACTCCCCCACCCGAGAGCCGTCCGGATATCCTATACACTGCTAAACACACAATGCACCGTCTGCTATTTCTGGCTGTGCGCCATTGTCGATAACCTTTGCATTGTCGAGCCGATGATGGGAGTACCGCGATAGGAATACCGTCTACGCGGTAACCAGCCAGTGGTCCGCCGTCTGTCGTTGGCGGTCCGTGAAATTGCCCGAGACTCTCTGGTCTTTCGGCGACGCTGAAGATCAGAGGTCACCTGAAGAAGGTCGCGGCAACGGCTACCGAATTCCGAACGGTACAAATAACAGCAGGATATGGGAGAAAAGTCTCCCCCGTGCGCGCTGGTAAATAATCATCCCCGATGGCTACTTCGCTAGATTTCTCACCTGTGGCCAATTACTCGGCATTATCGTAGACGAGCGATGTCGCGATGCGACATAGCATTCGCGACATAGCACCGACGGGAGAGAGAGAGAGAGAGAGAGAGAGAGAGAGAGAGAGAGAGAGAGAGAGAGAAAGAGTACGGTAATTGTCAATCTCCGCGAGAATGCACCTCCTTCGTTCGCATTCACTTCGCATTAAAACACGCAGCCGGTGAAGAAGATCGAAGAAACTGCCAAGTCAAATAACACGCGCGTGCTCGCGCGAGATGAGCATCTGGCCGGGAAAGAAATAGCAGCGCCGTAAGAATTCCGCCGTGTAAACCACGGCATTGGCGCCGTATGGATTTCAGACGCTTAAGTGCGCCGTGTGTGTCAACAGATCGGTAACACGCGCACACGAATTCGAGGAACAGGGGATGGATGCCTGAGTTCATCGCGATCTCCTTTACGTCGCCGTCGTGGCTCATACAGACCGCTTAATCCTCAAGGAAGAGAGACGGAACGCGCGACGAGGGAAACGAATGAGCCGCCCGCCTACGCTTTCGTCCGTGTTTTTTTGCTCCTCAGCTGGCGCCCTCGCGAAATTAGAATGCGTCGGACAAAAATAGAAGCCTGATCACAATAGCGCGCGGGCCGCTCGGAAATAAGAGAAATCGACCGGGAGGGTCCCGGGCGGCGGCTCTCGCAGCGTCGCGCATTTCTCACGCGAGACCAATCGGCCGCGATTTAATAAAGAGGAGACGCGTGAGTGTGAGTGAGTGAATGAGAGAGAGACAGATTCTATCGATTTCCGCCGGGGTATCTAGACATGCAAACTCGCGTACTCGCGGCGATGCCGTTCCTTTTCACACGCAAATTTTCTTTACACGCACGACCGCGAAGTATCGAAAGGAACGAGGCTAATCGAAATTTTCCATTCCTCTCGTCAGCTCTCTTAATATTCTCTTTCCTCCGATAGTCGCGATAATTTTTTTACGGAAGAGGGCAAGAGCCGCGCGACCTTAGCTATCGTTTCTCTCTCTCTCTCTCTCTCTCTGTCTCTCTCGACAGTTTACCTGAAGATCTCTCAGACCCACTTTCCCCCGGCTTCATAAAATGGCGGAATCTCGTAACTCGTTGATGTTCGTGTAACGTTTTAACGAGACGGAGACCCCCGCGGTCAGCAGGATTTTATTTGAGGATCACCGCGCGCGCATAGTTTGTTGCAGCGTCGTTTATTCTTTTATGATACAAGCTTTTATCTCGCGCGCGGTGTATCGTTACGTACTTTTCCGCCCTCGGTGACGATCACGAGCGCGAACCGCTGGATCGATGTCGCGTCGCTGACGATGACACGTCCGGGACTCGAAGATTCCTCGGGGTTCGATCAACGCCCGAGCGTGTCGCACGGCCCGTAAATCATGGCGCGGCGGCGGTCGTACGCGTTTCACTCTGAAGAATAATTTCACGGAGGAACGTACAATCTCGATCGAAGGTGCGAGGCGCGCGCGTCGTGTGTGGCCTCTCGGCGCCGCTCGATCCAGTTTATCGACTAAATCATCCGCCGCCGTCGTCGTCGTCGATTTGCATAACTCGTGCGCCGGCCGTTTATTATGCAATCGGTACGTCGTAACGGTAACCTTCGGAGCGCGATATCTACGAAATCGCGAGTCCCCGCTTGCGACAACGCCAATTAAAAAGCACCCCTCCTGATCGTTCGTGATCGTTCGTCATCACGTCTCGTCATTTTCTTCGCGTCGGCAGAGACGGCCCGACTCGCACCTGTTGGCCGCGAGACGCTCTCGCGATCGTCGCTACATGCTTGATAACTGAAAAATCGGCACAGTCGGGAAAACAACAGCCAGGCGCGGCGGACAAATACGCCGGCATTACGTGTTGCTTCTGCAAACACCGCTGTCAAGTTAAACACGCGGCATTCGCGCATAGCTGCCGTCTTGCGTAGGTGAATTATGCGTGTACGAGTACGAGGCACGTCGTCTGAATTCCTCCGGCCGACTCCCGCAAACTTTGCGGCACAGTGACCCGCACGTGTCCGTGGATAAACGTTGGACCGCAACCGGCGAATTTCTCCCCCCCCTCTCTCTCTCTCTCTCTCTCTCTCTCTCTGTGTGTGTGTGTGTGTATCCATGGAGTGAAGACGGGGGTACCGATCGCTCGAGCGCAGGGTAGAAGCTATCGAGAACACACCTCAAACGGACATCGCGATCGCGGCTCTTGACCCACGATTGACAATCGGCAATCGAGCTTGGCGATTGCCCAAATCGATCGACGGATGCGGAGCGCTCGCCAGGCTGAGCCGCAGGCATGAAAAGGATGTTTACCGAGAGCAATGAGAGATTGCGTAATCGGCCAATCGATTTAATCCGCGGTGCGCGGTCTATATAATCTCGCGAATATCCTTCGACTCGGTGATTCACGGCTAGGCTAGGCTCGTCGTTAAGTCCACGCAACCGTGTGTGTTGAAAGCCTGTCGAACGTTATCTCCGCGGACGAGTATCGGAGTATCACACTTGCGTCTTCGTTTAACAACTGATGACGGACTTTGTCCTTTCTCGTCGTTACCGAAGTTAACCTGGTCGCGCTTGTGTCGCGTGTCGTGGTTTCGCGCCTGACCGTCTAGTCCGCTTCGACGAGGGAGGTTAGTGGGATGTGACAAGAAGAAGCGCCGAAGCGTCGGAGATGATCCGCGAATTGCGAGAGAGCCGCGAGACAACGCCGCCGCCCGCGGAGACGCACGCGTGAAATATATACGCGTAATGTAACGCGATAATATGACTTTTGGAGTAATTGTTTACGCGTGCCAAGTGAGTTATTTGGCACACGGCCACGTCGGGATAACGGGGACGGCACCCACGTGGTCGGCCGACTGCCCGCCGGATTTTCTCTCTTCCTCTCTTTCTCTCTCTCTCTCTCTCTCTCTCTCTCTCTCTCTCTCTTCCGTCCGTGCCTCTTTGTTGGCTTTTCCTTTAAACTTTCGCACAGTTCACGCGCACGCAACGCGCGCGCAACAAAGAAACGTCACCGAAATAACGCGAACGCGGAGAACAACGAGCGTTCTTCTCGCCGCGTCCCTCTCTCTCTCTCTCTCTCTCTCTCTCTCTCTCTCTCTGTCTTTCTTTCTCGCTTTGCAGCTTTATTGCGCGAAACTATTATTACTCTTGCTCTTATGAAGTGAAAAGAGACAATAAGGCGCGCAACACGCGATTCTCACTACTGGGAGGAATGTAGACGCCTCTCGGGACTTGAAGTCCTTCGCGTGAGAATCCGCGATGCTGCTACACGCGTGTCACGGTCCTTTCCTGCGTCGAGATTTCGCCGCATTTATACTTCCAATTGTTTACGCACATAGCGTCCGTTCAAATTTCATTCGCGCTCCGACAATACAAAATCTTTGTTTCGACAAATCGAGTCGAGAAGAAAACTCAGTGTCGTGTAATTTCATCATCGCGCAAAATACCGAATTCCTGCGTGCACACATTTCACGGACCAAATTACCGGCAAACTTAATCTCACTCGGATGTTCAACGATGACGATACGGCATACGATGATTTCAATGAAAACTCTACTGCTTGCTCCCGCAGCACTTTTTACGAATCGAACGGCGCGCAACGAGCAATTGCATTAGCCGCGAAACAACTTGAATCATCCTCTCTCCCTCGTAAAACTCGTTGCAATGCATGACGCAAGACGGTAATGAAGTCGCGAATCTGGAAATGCCGTCGCCGGAAGTTCGTCTCACCCTTCAGCGTCGGTCGCGATCGAATCGAAGTAATTCCGAAACATCGAGGAAAGTAGGAGCGGAGGCGGCACAAGAGGAAGGAGAAAGAGATATCGCCGGTGGATGCCTCCTCCGCGTGGAGGAGTCGGGATCGTCCTTCGGGTGGCGGCGGCGGCGTCGACGACATCAACGACGACGACGACGTCGGCGGCGGCGGCGGCGGCGGCGGCGGCGGCGGCGGCGGCGGTGGTGGTGGCAGCGTTGCAAGTGGGGGCACGAAATAAGGGTAGTTTGCGGGGGCGGGGGTGGTGGTTCGTCAGTTTCCGGGTTGTTCCGGAGTGAGTGAGGGCGTCGTGGGGCGCCACGGGGAGCGGGAGGGCAGGAGCCGCGGGCCACGACACGACGAGGCGTCGCGACGTCAGTAGAGCGCCGCGCTATCGACCACCGCCACGAGACACCGTCGTCGTCGTCGTCATCGTCCTCGTCGTCGTCGCCGTCGTCGTCGTCGTCGTCGTCGTCGTTGCCGTCGTCGTCGTCGTTGTCGCCGTTGCCGTCGCCGTCGCCGTTGTCATCGCCGTCGCCGCCGTCGACGTCCACGTCCCCGTCATCATTGCCGTCATCGTCATCGTCGTCTTCCAACGTCGTCGTCGTCGTCGTCGTCGTCGTCGTCGTCGTCCAGCGCTCACTTTAGCGCACTTTCGCGGCGGAAGTTGTTCGCACTTGACGCGACTCGAGCCGGCGACTCGCGCGGACGAGAGATCGCGGGATCGCGCGGAAAGGAAAGAAAAGGGTGCCGGCGGCGAGGGTGCGAGGAAGAGCAAGTGGGAAGTCACGCCGGCGAGTCAGGAGAATCTGTCCCGAGGAGAGAGGATCTCGTCGGCGCGCGGCCGCGGCGAGTATCGCGGGATATCGTGAGCGGGGTCGATCGGAGTTCTCGGTGAGAGAGGATCGCGAGACCGGACGCCACGAGGAGGATCGTGCGACGGCGCGGCGCACGCACGCGTGTCACCCGCACGCGTGGCCGTCGCGAGGTAACCGCGTCAGGATCGCGCGAAGATCACGTTGCGTGCGTGCGTGGATACATACTCGAAGCATCGTCGTGTGAGCGCTACGAGCCACCCCGTGTGAGACCCAATGACTGTCCATCCAGGGACCACGGGACACACATGTTCGTTATAAGGTCAGTGTACGAGCTGCGCTGCCTTGCCTTGCCTTGCCTTGCCTTGCCTTGCCTTGCCTACCTTTACCCTGCCTTCCGTTTTGTGTAGACGCGCTTTTTTCTCTCTATCCTTTTTCGTCAGCAAGATTTGCACGCGCGCGATTCACGAGTCCCTTCGCGCGCTGCGCTTTTACAGAGGGAGAGAGAGAGAGAGAGAGAGAGAGAGAGAGAGAGAGAGAGAGAGAGAGAGAGAGAAAGAGAGAAACTTGCGTAAAGGAAACGCGCGAGATTCGTCGTCGCGCATAGCGCGGCATAGTTCCGGAGGCTTGGTAGCTTTCGCGAAAAGCCGCGTTGGAGCGACGACGATGATGACGACAACGACGGCGATATTTGTCGGTCTCGCGCGTGCGAGACCTTCACGGTCCCCACGAGTCCAGGGGACCGGGGAGGGGGGGGGGCGGCGGGAGGGAGAGTCGAGGAATAACGCGGAGAATTTCGCTGCTTCTTCCTCGGCGTGTGCGTGGGAATATTCCGGCGAATTTATGGTGGCTTACACAAAACGCGGACTCATTCCAGCTGACCTTTAGAATTTCCGAATAAGTGCGTTAAGGCGGACGGATATGTCGATAAGCGGACGCTTCCCGACGCGGACCGCCCCCGCGATCGCTCGCGGCGGGCTGCATGCTGCAATTTTCGCATCCGCGCGGAGAGAGGAAGTCCGTCCAATGGGACCAATGTCGCGCGTAGATTTATCGCCTCCGCTCACGTCTCCCGCCACGTCCTCCCGGCGACGGCGACGGCGACGCCGAGGACGAGGACGAGGACGAGGACGGCGGAAGGAGCCCCTCGAGAGAGATCGCGACGATGAGACGCGTCCTAATATCCGCGACGCGCACGCCAGCGTCCGTCCGCGAGTCTCGCGCGAACCGACAGCCGTGGCACGACTTGCCGCGCTCACGAGAAGAGAGACGAACATTTTCTCACGGCTAGACACGAGACGACACGAGACCACTTGGCCCGGCGACCGGATTAAAGGGATAGACCCGTTTCTTTCGCGCGTCGCGCGCCGCTCTCTCTCCCATTCGCGCGTGCCGCGTATCGTCCTTTCCAATTTTTGGCAATCTCTTTATACTCGCCGCGCGCGCGCGAGACTAGCCGGCCGGGATTGCTATAACGACTCGCGCAAAGTGCACGGCATTTACGGAGATACTGCCCTGACCTCCTATTTAGCTCGGGGCTGCGCCGGCGAGATTGTGCGAATGCATTAACACAATTGGGCATATTGTTCGCGAGCGTCGAGAGTACGAGGGGCAGGGAAATGCGACAAGTGTCGAGGTGGGTCGCGCGAGAGGACATCGATTGAAGAGTGGAGGCACCGAAGGAATACAGCGACGCGTCCTGTGTGCGTGTGTATGCGTGCGTGCGTGCGTGTGTGTGTGTGTGTGTGTATCTGACTCCCTCCCTCTTCTGATAGCTCCACTTTTCAAGCGAACTACGCGCGAATAATGCTTGGAAACGAGTCTTGGATCGGAGTATTTTAATCCGGCAGAATGTACGTATCTCGTATCCGAGTAGATATCTCGGAGTATCACCGTTGCCGCTTGTTTGTAGCCTGAGCTTGCTTGAGCTTGCGCCCTGCTGATGCAATGAGATTTTATCGAAAGCGCCAACGATCTTGTTATTTCGATGCGATGCCGCTCGTTCCTTTCGAACTTCGATCAAGATGAATCGTCGAAGACGGGCGAAGCCCGCGGGGCACTCTAACGCGTCTTACGATTTTCTGTAACGCCCCCCGGTAACGTGTGTGTGTTTTTGCCGAAACTACGCGATCGCCATGACTTACACCGACCTAGAAGACGCGTTCTTAGACGCGTCGAGGAGGCGAGTCGCTTGCTTCGCGCTCATGCGTCTTGATTCGTACGAGATCAACGACACGACAAGTTCCGCGACACATTCCGCGGGGGGGGGAGGGGGGGAGGAGGGGGGGGGAAACAAGCAGCGTACGGTTACCGTTCCGGTACGCACCACCGACGAATCTCGTTCAGGAGCGCCGGAAGCAGCTCGAAGCGAGGGGTTCGCGAGGGCGAGGGCCGTGTTCGTACACGAGCAGTGATAGCCCTTACGCCTCGCGAAGCCTCGTCAAAAGCGAAGACCCTCCGCGATATTTCCGAGTCAACGACGCTCTCTCGCTTGCCCCTCATCTGACGGTAACCCCCTCGGGGCCGCACAAAGGGCCGCGCTAGACGCGACATTGCGAGGGGACGCGATCTCCAAAGGAATTTCGCGATTAACGCGTCATCGCCCCATTGCGTATCAATCTGCTTCCGTTTGTCGACCCGCGGCCGACGTTCGTGTTCGGTGGTGCTGCTGGTGCTGGTGCTGGTGCTGGTGCTGGTGGTGGTGGTGGTGGTGGTGGTGGTGGTGGTGGTGGAAACAAACATCCGCGCCACGGGCTGTCTGCGATTTCCTCCGGTCGTGCGTCTTCCCGGGAAAATGGCGCCGGATCGATCGGGTTTATCGCGATCCCTCCAGAAGCTGAGTATGACGCAACGTTTTGCGGAGATGCAGCGGAATCGAGCTTAATTACGGCGCTTTTAAATTCTACACTTTTCTAACCACCAACGCCGACCTGACGCTTTCTTTACACTTTGCGGGGAGAGCGATTGCTCTCGCTTAACGGAGAATTGAAATCATCATCGGTGTCACCAGTTGTTTTGACTTTCTAACTACTGACTGATACTTTGGTGTCGTTTACATTAAGATTGAATTCTTGATTTCCCTTTGCTCGCTTCAAAGAGCAGACGGATTCGGAGACTGGGAAGAAGTTTGACAAATAATGTAAGTTTTACGTGCATTGGTATTTCTCGAGAGTCACGATACGAGTGAAAGAGGAGAGCGTCAAGATACAGATACGGGAATTTCCGTTTTCCCTTCGTGCCAAATCCCGATCGGGTCGGATCGTTGCCTGCCGTCTCATACCGGTGTTAACGAAATTAGAAAAAATATACTTCTCCCAACTGGAAGCTCAATCTAAATTAAAAGGATGCCGAACCTGCCAAACTTGAAAGGCTGCCAGTGCTTACGGTCTCTGGGTTAGCGAACTAGGATATATACCTTGGCCCTCGCGTATATTACAGGGTCGAACTAGTTTAGCGAGTTGAATGCGGCCGAAGACGCGCGCGAGGGGGTGAACCTTTCATCGTGTTGAATTTCAAATCCGCGTATCTCACGGGAGGTATTGGCGCCACTCCAATCGCGATTCCACGCTTACCTGCTCGTGCTCCCCCAGTTTTCACTGTTCGTTCCTTTTTTATCACCCACTTCTGTCGCACCGCCGTTTTGTCGTGACTAAGCGATAGGCGAAAACGGGTCGCAACGGGTGTTTCCACCGGCCGTGCCGGAGGATTGCTCTTGCGCCGATCTATTGTGAACCTTAATAATAGCGCCACCGTCGCGAACTCACATTCTCAGCTTGATTCTCGAAAGTCGAACGAGATATTTATTGCGACCATAGAAATTCCAGCATAGGAATTTCAACATTCTTGTAGGCGCCACAGGATACAAAGACCCAAGAATGTTCTTACGGCCGATCGGTTTCATCATTAATATCTCTTGTCAAACTTTATTCTTTCTTCCCTGATGCTCCATTCGCTTATCCTTTATCCCATTTTATTCAGCTTTGTTCATTTTTCTTCAAAGCTCATTCGCACCATTTCGTGATATTATTCGCGTTCCTACCGCGAACAACAGAATTTAACAGCGGGGCTGCGAGAGTGCCTCAGGGCCAGCGAGGCGAGAGCGGATGGCCGGTGCAAAAAAGTCACAAGCACCTTGACTCAGTCACCCTGGAGTTTCGAGTGTCACCGAATACGTGACACTGCACACGACCGGCCGCTTATCTGCGACCGACGTCGATTCTCTTGCGCGCTGCAAACTCTCTTGTACGCAACCAACAGACAGGTTGTATTGTCGCTCGCTATTGTCGTCTTCGGACTTCACACACGGACCTTTATTCCATCTATCGGCGTGAATAGCCCGAGAGAGAGAGAGAGAGAGAGAGAGAGAGAGACGCCGGCGGCGCCGACGATCGAGAGGTGTATAAGGCGGCGGCGGCGGCGACGGCCTGCCGAAATGTCGGCTGTCGCCGTCGTGGCACGGCCGGCCGACAAGCTGCATTTTTTTACGGAGATTGACGTTTACGGGACGTGGCCGCGCGTTATTTATTCGCAATCGCAATTGCCGCTTGGAGCGCGCGCGCTCGCCGCTCTCGCGTGTGCGCGTCCCCAAAGCGGCGGATTTGACCCTAGTTTAGCGAGGTTTACGCTCGCGTTGAGAATAATTTGCATAACGGCCGGCGTGCGGCGCGCGCGGAACGATCGCCGATGAATTTACGCATTTCCTTACGATCCGCGGGGCCGCGGATATTAATGGCGCGAAGTGCATTCGTATTGGCTCAAGCGCGCCCGCGCCCGCGCTCACGCCGGGCCTCAATTAAAGAACTCGAACGAACGGCATCCGCGCGTCAAGAATTTACCTCGGCGTAAATTCAGCGCGCGCGCGCCGTTCCGGGCTGTAAAAACGCGCAGTACCTTGTTTTCCGCGGATATTTTATCGGCAATAATATAACAAAATAGTAATAGGGGAAAAGTACGCTGCGCTGCGCGACTCTGGCAGCGCGCGTTACGGGCCGCCGTTACGTGGCGCGGAAACCTATCGCTCCTATGCTTCCCCGCCGCATGCGAATCCCCCTTATTGATTTTTTACAACGCGCGGCCCCATCGTAAAAATCGACAAGGAATGTGAAGTAATGTGACGTGTCCGCGCCTTGCGCGCGCGCGCGCGCGCGCTGCAGCGCCAGACTGTGCAGCGCGAGCGCGCGTCACCGTCGATGGTAAAATCACCGAATTTAAAGCTCGCCAGTCGGAATTGCGAGCCAGCCGCCAGGTAAACAACACGCGTCTCGGCGAATCTGCGGAATCCTCGATCTCGTTACTTTCTCTCTCTCTCTCTCTCTCTCTCTCTCTCTCTCTCTCCCGCGGCCGAAGCATCTCGAAACCGTGTAGATTCGTACGCGCGCGCGCGCGCGAGGGATCGGCTGGAGGATGCAGAAATAAACCGCAGAAATAAATGACCCATTTTGATTGTCATTCGAGGCGTTATTTTCATCAGGAGGGGGAGAGGGGGAAGGGGATGCGTTGAGCTGCATTCGATCAGCTCAATTACATGTGATAAATCGTGCTTATTTATCGCGGGTCGCCTCTCGTCGCAAGATCGCACGATTCCCGACAAAAGTCGCGACTCGTTTCCCATTTTTCGGCTATCGATTTGCGGGTTGGCGATAAATAACGGCGACAGATCGCCGTGGCTTTCTCGACGGGCCAACAATCCCCGACCTACGCTCTTTCGATAGCGTAGAATCGATAGCGCTAAAATTAATATCGGTCTCCAATTACCGATATTATACGGTACCGCCGGCGCTGCGCCGTGTCTCGCCGGCGAACGCCGCGATCGATGAATCGCGCGCGCGCGAGAGTTTACTCCAGTTTGGAAATTCGTCTGTATATCACCGCCGTCGGGCGCGCGCGCGCGCGCGCGTGTGCGAAACTTTGCGAAAAATTCGCGCCGAAATTGACAAACGTTACTCGCCGCGCGTAAACCGTGCCGCCGCGGAGCGCGGAGCCGACCGACCGTCCGTCCCCGAATTGTGCAACTGCCATTACCATTTCGCCTGCGAAACTTACGACGTCTCGCGATTTATATATCGACGCCCGCCGCTGTACCTGTTTACGTTGGCGTCGTGACAGCGCGCTGTAAATCAGATCCCGGCGACGCGTGGTCCGGCATTGTTCGCTCGCCACATTGCTCCGAGGTACACCCGGTAGAAGCGGGCCGCAGGTGCCGTTATGCGAGGAAACGCGCTCGCACTTTACACCGGGTACACACTCCGGACTCGCTCCCTCTCCTCCCCTCATCCCCCGCCCTACAGCCACCCCAATAAAGTCGGTTTACTACCGCTCATTGAGACGGCTATCGCCTTCCGATTGTTGATCCGTGTTCATCGGACCTCGTAAAACGATCCTCGTTGCGATTCTCGTCCTCCGCGTGTCTTCCCCGGCCCCCTCCCCTTTCCTTCCCTCAAACCCTCGTCTGGATGCCCAGACGGAGCTGCTCTACGGCGGTCGGCGCCGTCCCAACGCGAAGCGACGTTGCCCGCGACGCGGAGACCGAAACACGAAAATCATGCGCGCGTCATCCTGCCGCGAGGACAACGTGCGAACGAGGAATCGCGAAAGTCCTCGTGAAGCCGGCGGAGCGGTTTAACTGTAGGTTAGCAACGTCAACGGAAAGTCAACGACAACGTGCAATCGTTAGTCGTAAATTAATATAATCGTCTGCCGATCGCATTATGTCGAAAGTCGTTCCCCGTCCTTCGATTTTAATTTTTCTCTTAATGGATATGCAACGTTACGTCCGCGTGCGTAACACGGAGACTGAGAACCCGTCGTTACGTCGTGTGAACTTACCGCCGAGCAATCCCTGCTAATGGCCGTCGCGCGGTAAACACGAGACGAAACGAGAGGGATGCTTGCTTAAAGTCGTTCTCGGAATCGACGGGGCGAAAACGCGGCGGATTTACGGACGCGCATCCTTTTAGCGTACCGGCGGGTGGCGCGGCCGGGGGTAGTTTCCTCTTGCAAATAGCGACGCGCGTAACGTGGGAATTTCTACAGAATCACGACCGGCGCAACCGCGAGAGCGACTCGAGACGACGGCGTCGATACGACGTGCGTTCCCCGCGACGCGTGTGGCGGAGGGGAGATCGCATCCGATTGAAACGCATTTCCCAATTTACCAGCCAAGGACCTCGCACTTCGCCTTCGACTCGATTGCTCCTCCAACGTGACACGTGGAAGGTGAAACTTCTCGGCAGGGTTGCGTTTCCAGATTACAAGCAGTTTCACGCGAGTTAGCGAGCAGGTAGAACCCGGCCTCGGGGATCGTGGTCTTGAGGGGATTGCAGGAAAGAGAGAGAGAGAGCGAGAGAGAGAGAGAGAGAGAGAGGGATCCGCCAACGGCGTCACTGTGGCGTTAGAAAGTTCGCCTCAGCCTCGGTGTTTGCTCTAACGCCTTGGCGACTCCGCGTCCGCGGTTATCCAAACGGACGGAAAGCCACTCACGAGAGCACCTGTGGAGCCTGCGACTCCTCCGTTGCTGCTTTTGTTCTTCCAGCCATTCTCTCGCTCTTTCCCGCTGCCTTTCCCTCCCTCCCTCCCTCCCTCCCTCTCTCTCTCTCTCTCTCTCTCTCTCTCTCTCTTTCTCTCTCTCTCTCTCTCCTTCCCTCCGTTCTTTCTCGCTCTCTTCTGTCTCTCCCGTTCCCAGTCTCGCTTTTCACTTCATCTAACCGTCCATCTATCCGCCTAGCTCGTTGCTAGCGCGCCGGTGGGGCCCTTTGCCGCGCTCCTACCTATCTACCTGTTGTGTTACTTACGCCTCGCCGGCCGATTACGCTCCGCCGGTAGGCGGAGGTCACTTTAAAGGGATTAGCACAATTTTCGGCCACGAGTCGCTGGCTCGCCCCCGCCCTACCCCGGGCCGCGGATGACTCTTAGCCGGAATGAATATTACGAGACACGTCATGGGGCCCAAAAGTGAGAAAATTACAGGCCCGCCCACGTTTTCCCGTCACGAAATCCCGCGCCTTCGATGTCATATCCTCGAGATCACCGAACTGGCGCGGCGCGACGTCGCGTCGACTCTCTTTCTTTCTCTCTCTCTCTCTCTCTCTCTCTCTCTCCTCTCGGCTCGAGCGCCGAAATGCACGCTCAAACGTCGCTTATTATTTGTTCTCCTTTCCTTCTTTTTTCTCTCGCGCGCATCAAACGCGCGACACACGCGCAACTGGTTTCCCGTGTTTGCCA
Organism: Harpegnathos saltator; assembly: GCF_003227715.2. Lineage (NCBI taxonomy): Eukaryota > Metazoa > Arthropoda > Insecta > Hymenoptera > Formicidae > Harpegnathos > Harpegnathos saltator. Next base: position 1,742,180 of record NW_020230382.1, read on the forward strand.
AGTGCATATAAATAGTGTCGCTTAGATGTCTATTTCGTGTTTTTAACGGAGGAACGGTATAAGCCAGGCCACTCGACATTTACATAATACGCCGCGGATTTATGCGCCGTATTGTCGTCGGGCTGCTTGTTTTTCCCGCATCACACGGGAGGGTTCAGAAGCGACGTGGACAGATTACACGCTCGGAATTAAAACAACCCGTAAATTCGCCGCGAAGGCGAAGCGCGAGGGGCGACGCGCATTACCGCGCCCGGCATCTTCATTTGTCTTCGATGATTCTTGGATAACCAAAGACGCTCTCCGAGCGAGCGCGAACGATATAAATAAATAGCTCGCGTGCACTCGTATCTAAGAAAGATCTCCAATCGCATTCACCGTCGCGGTGGGCGACGCCGCTTATCGAGACCGAAAGCACGTTTCTCAAGAGCCACGAAGGAATAATTTATTCCGAAATGAGAGAGAGAGCCTTTCACGTTCCTCCTCGGACAGTGTTTCGTTCCGGAACCGGCGGCGGCACCGTTCCTTACGCACGCTCTCCTCCTTCTCCTCACGATTGTTCGTCGACCAAAAATACGCGCGGTCTGCCGTGAAACGAGTGTGTGTTAAAAATACACCTCACAATATAGGAAAACGTCCTCCCGGCTCGGGCCTCTCCGTTAACAACGGCGCTCGTTACGCGCACTTTCGTCATCGTTCCTCGGTGGGAGTCTCGTGCCCTACGCGGCTGGGAGCCGGCCGCCGGTATCCCGGATACGAGACGGGGACTTGGTCCTTGGTCAAGATTCCTGCGCGCAAAGTGGGTCGAACGTCGTACTCGGACGACTCGTGTTAATTGAACGAGCATACACGAACGCGGGGAGTTTGGCCGAGAGCGCCGGCTGCTCGGGGTATCACGATAGGCGATATCACGCCGATACGACTTTTGGTTTCGATCTCTCGGAACTTACTGCACGGAGGAAGAGAGAGGGAGAAAGGGGGAGGGAGGGAGAGAGAGAGAGAGAGAGAGAGAGAGAGAGAGAGAGAGAGAGATGCGGTGATAAATCTGTCTCTCGGGAAAACAACTGGCAACGACTCGGTTACGTGAGAGCGCGCGACCGTTGCTCCCTTTCCGCCTCCCTTTTGCCGTCCGTCGCCGTCTGCGCGCCGCTGCGTTCTCATCCCTCATTCCTCGCGTTCTTCGGTCGCTACAAACCTGGCGACTTCGTAAATGCATCCATGCACACATATTTTATGGCCCGGCTCTTTCGGTCTCTCTATCTATCTCTCTCTCTCTCTCTCTATCTCGCGCGCGCGCGCGCGCGCGCGTGCGCGCTCGCTCGCTTTCTCGACAATGTGCGCGTCACCATTATCGCACGCGCGACGGGGATATTTTTGCAGGATGGATTCCTTTTGAAAATACTTAAAACTTGGACGATTTGTCGTCCGCGCCCGAGTCGAACTCGATAAAGCACTGGTATCCATCGCGTCGCATCCGACTGGGCTTCGGGAAAAGGAAGAGAGCGGGCGAGCGCGCGACCGAAGGGAGTAGAGGGAGTCTCCAATCGATGCAGGCGCAAGAATCGCAGATAAAAAAAAAAGTCACGCGAAAGAGAGCGGAAAACAGAGAGAGAAAGGGACAGAGAGGAAGAAAGAGAGAAAGAAAGAGAGAGAGAGAGAGAGAGAGAGAGAGAGAGAGAGAGAGAGAGAGAGAGAGGGCGGGGGGGAAAGGCGCGGGACGAAGGGAAAAGGGCAAGGTATTACGGCGAGTAAAAGGATCGCGTTCGAGAAACGAAAATAGTTGGGAGCGAGCGAGAGGGGGATGAAAGGCGGGGACATTGACGGCGAGGAACTTAATCGCATAAAATCCTTAAAGTTCGCCCCGATACGACGCGATGCACTTTGATCGCGGAATTTATGTTCACCGGCGCAACGTACCCGCCATTAAATCCTGTGCTCGTCGGTGCGTGCCGCGGAAAAATTCATCGCGGAGACTCGCGGGCGGACTTCACTTCCACCATTGATCGGCGCGCGGTGGCACGGGAGAAGGAGAGAGTGCTTTCCTCCTTTCCCCATCGTAAGAAAATATTATTCTTCCGAGAAAAAGTCGTCGTCTCGCTCGCGCGCGCGCGCGCGCGGGATTTCGAGCTGCCTGCCTGTCGTGATGCGCGGTCTCTTTCAGCCTTCGAGAAACTCGCCGGCACCGAGAGAGTTCACTAAACTCGTCCCGTCTCGACCGACCCGACGGATTTTTACTCGTAATTAGAACTTCGATTCGCGGCCAATTTTATCGCGCGAATGACCCCCGCGTCGAGGACGGATCGACACACATTCTCCGCGGTTATCCGCGACTTTGTGCGGCTTGACGTCTCCGAAAGTGTAAAATATTCCGCGGCGCGATGAAACTTCCCGAAGGACGATGATTTCCGAGCGCCCGTAAACGGCGCTCGTAACACGACCGCGACCGCGCGTAAAGTCGTCGGCGCGCGAGAGAAAACTCTCCCGCGGAAGGGAGGCGCTTCCGGAAGGGAGACGTCATCGGTGCGTGTCGGGGAATCGGATTGCCCTCTTATAAGAAGCGCATCGACGCCAGATCGACGGACGAAACGTGCGAAAAAGGGAGCTGCTAGCTCGGGGATCTTTATGGTCCGCGCTGCTAAAGTCAGCAAAGACAATGAAAACATCTCGGTAAATCAGCAGAGACGACCGGTAAGCAGATTAGTAGAGCTTACAAAGCGCTACCGCGGGGTGAGACGAAGGAAGAACAAGCCGCAGTCATCTCCCACGACTTGGAAGCTGCCTCATCTTTCTCCCTTTCTCTTTCTTTCTCTCGCCGGTCTCCCCTTCTCTCTCCCTCTCCTTCGCTGTCTCCTCTTTCTCGCGAGTTTCTCCCATCTCTTTTCCATCTCTTATTCTTTGTCGCTTTCCGCGTCTCGTTTTCTCTCGCTTTCTATTTCCTCGTTCTACACCGGCTCTCTCTTCAGCGCCACTCCACGGGTCCTCTCTCTTTCCCTCCCTCCCTCCCTCTCTCTCTCTCTCTCTCTCTCTCTCTCTCTCTCTCTCTCTCTCGCTCTCCTGGGAGCTGCTCACGCGGAGTTAACCACCCGTGAAGCGGCACAATATATCTCGGAGATAATTCGCTTGTTAGGGTCGTGCGCCTTTACATTAATCCATCTGTGCCCTCGCGGTCTGTCTCGTAACTGCCTCTTTGCACACGGGAACAACGACAGATCCTTTTGCGGCATCGCGCTTCGAAACGAATAATTGCCGTCTCAATTTACCGCGGTTAATATGTATTATCTTCGCGTTCCTTTCGGCGTTTCAACGGCCACGGTCCCGTTCCAGCGCGCAACGTAACAGTTTCCAAGAGGTCTCTCCTCACGGCGCCCTGCTATCCCTTTTACGTATTTATCCGGCGACTCGACCGGGTTACGGATACACGTATCTCTCTCTCTCTCTCTCGCTCTCTCTCTCTCTCTCTCTCTCTCTCTCTCTCTCTCTCTCTCTCTCTCTCTCTCCGGCACGTATACGCGTACGCTCTATGTGCATAAGATATTGTTTCGCCGAGTAAGTGGGTGACTTCTTTGAAGCGACCGCACGAGAGCACGTTGTAACAACTAATGCGGTTACAGTGTAACGAAGACGCGGCGGTTGCCCAATTTCAGCAAATTCCCACTACGCGCGGTCTGCGCTTCCTCCAGCGCGTACTTACGACACGAATTATTAACGAGCGAGCGACGAGATAAAACATTCCTATTTCGCTCGCACATCCGCATCGTCACGGGCGCGCTCTCGCTCTCGCTGTCGCTCGCGACCGTAATGCATGGCATCTCTCGCGTCTCGTTTACGGCTACGTCATCGGGACAAAGATGTCCTTCGATGCACGTAGGTAACTGGGAACAGTGCGCGAGGCACTTGTCGTCGTGTCGATGCCTGCGATACCACCGGTTGCCTGTCACTCGGCCTCGATTGATCGGTTCTCGCTTCTTCACTCATACCCACCCTCCTCCCGGCGTCCCTCCTTCTCCTCTGCCCTCCGCCCAACTGTGGCCGGAGAGCGCGCGGATGCTTTCTCCTCGTCTTCGACGCCCTTGTTCCCTTTATCGTCGTTTCGCTTACACGCGTACGTCTCCTCGCAACCAATATAGCCTCACTGATTTGATATACGAACGGCGGACACCGGCTAAAGACCCGCCTGATGAATCCCTGCGGCCGAAAACCGATCGCGGTCCGCTCATTGTAGCGACCTGTTACCAACTATATTCACCGCGGCTCCGCGTTCTCCCGGCTTTGCACTTGAGCGGCTACAAATTAACGATACCCGTGTGCGTACCCTTCCATTCTTGCATGCTGTTTTCTCGCATTGTTTCTATTGCTCAAACCATGCAATGTGTGTGTGTGTGTGTGTGTGTGTGTGTTGGAAGAACCGAATATAACAAAGCCGAAGAAAAACCTTCTCTCACGAATCTGGTAATTCTTTTAATTAAAATCTTTTAATTAAAAATCTTAGAAAAATATTTTACGTACATTTTCATCCCAGACGTTTTATCAGCAATGATTCCCTTTTACTGCTCGTTTGTCAAGTTTCTATCCCACGAGGACTCATCTATTCTTCTTTCAATTCCCCTTATCGCGCCCTTTGTCTCTCTACAATGATTCACTAATCAGGACCGCGACCGAAGATTAGAATCTCGTATCTCAACAAGATAACCACTTATTGTGACTGAGAGAAGCAGAAAGAAAGAGAGAGAGAGAGAGAGGGAGGACGGGAACGAGGCACGCGAGCCTTACAAAATTAATCCCGATCGACTAAGTTCACCGGTTAAGTTCAAGTTCACGAGCCATAAAACGTCACTTAGTCCTTTCGCTCGCGCGATGTCCGCGCGCTGCTATCACTCAGGCAGCAACGAGAGATCTGAAGAACTAGCGACCCCGGCTGCTGCTACTCCCCTCGGTCGCGGCCTCGCTTCGCGAGAGTTTATTTCAATCGAACAGCGTGTTAAGTCGACATTATCGCGTCGTAAAGTGCCGTTAGTCGGCGAGATCCGTGACGTACGCCGTCGTCCTCGTCGTCGCCGCCGATTCCTACAATGATCCTAAGCCGACGTTACACCTGCGATAAATACCGCGCGCTCGGTCCTGCCTCGTCGCGCGCAACACCGTCATCGAGATCGTGGCGGTGCACCTGTGCGTAATACCGCCGATCAGCGCTGCATTCACGGCAAGCGTAGGTGCGACAACTCGCCAGGATTATCGGGCATTACGGCGCGTTAAGCGTCGTGACAGGGACCGTAAACTCGCGGCGAAGAGGGCGAGAAAGAGAGAGGGGGAGGGAAAGAGAGAGAGAGAGAGAGAGAGAGAGAGAGAGAGAGGTAGTTTATGGTGGCCCGTAGGGCAGCGAGCACGTCGAGATAATCCCCCCCCGACGATCCTGCCGGGCGTCACGGTGGCGATGCGTTAAAACACTCTTAAATCCGACCAAGTCCTCGCATAGTAGTCGCGCGCGCGCGCGCGCGATCGCGAGTCGTCGAGGGGGCAGGTAGTCTATTAATTTGTCATAAACGTAGCATAGGTGCCGCGCGCTACCTGCCGATAAGCGGGTAGATTTATAGGCCCGCCTCCTGCTAGCGACTGGCGCTGCCTGCCGTTTTATCGGTAAGTGCCTGTCGTTAAACGGACGCTGACGATCATCGACGCGTGCTATGATTCAGAGGGTTCATCGAGAGTCGCGGGAGTCACGCAGTCTCGAGATTATCGTCCGTGATTGTTCGCGGCGGGTTCCGCGGCGCGAACTGTAAGCGCGCTGAAGATACGCGCCGAGTGTGTTTTCAGTGCTGAAGTCGCGACGTGCGTCGCGCATCGAAATGTATCGGTCGCGAGGAGGAGAGCAACGCAGGCGCGACGCGGCCGATCGTATCTTCTTCCGACTCGTGAGAGCGCCGTCTTGAGATTCGCGCGCGAGGATGTGACAGTTGAGCGTCACTGCGCCGTGATGACGCGCAGTATGTTGAGAGACGCGCAGGGCGCCAAATAATAAAATCATCGGGATAACGGGCGACGAGTGGCGTCTCTCTCTCTCTCTCTCTCTCTCTCTCTCTCTCTCTGATAAAATGCTTAGGACAGAGCTCGCCTCTCGCGAAGAGTGTCGAAGGCGGCCAATCGGACGAGCTTGAGGCGAACAGGCTGCCACCAGCCTTGCCAGGGCAGCTCCTATAATCTGATTGAAGTCGCTCGATGGCTAATGAGGAACGTCCCCGCATTCCGTTCTCACCTCACCGAGCCCTTTACGCGTGCCATTAAACGTACACGCGTTTCGAAACTTTTCGAGCGAGGCCCGCCTGCCGTGTTTTTTTTTTCTCCCCTTTTACCAGCGACGACCGGTGCCAGAGACCGGTGCCGCGGCTCGACATTGCGATACGTGTACGTGTGCGCGCGCGCGCGCGCGCGCGCGTGTGCGTGCACGTACAAAATATTCGTTATGCAAATTAAGATACTTAGGCCGTAAACGTCAGCAGCGCCGAGAGATCTCGGCCGCTCAATATACCTATACGGGGGAGTAAAAATCAACGGCGCGCATGTATACGCGTTTTACATTTTTACCGGCCGCGTAATTGCGCTCGCGCGCGCGCGCGCGCGCGGAATAACGTGGTGCGCGATACGCGCGCTCTTAACGATTCCATCACGTGGAAACACGATGCGATCTTCCAAGCGCGCGATCCTCGATGAAACGTTTTTACGGGTTTAGCAACGTGCGCGTGGGTGTACTTTGTTAACCGCCGGTTAGTTTCCACTTCGACATAATTCGCGGGGGAATTTTCCTTTTTTACATCAAGTATGCACACGGCGAAGGGGTTTCTCGCGTGCTCTCGAGTCTTCGGCCGACGTGCGAACGACGCGGCGTTTATTTCCGAGTCGCCTGTTATGATTCCGCTTATTATAATTATTGCAATCGCGATTGCTCCACGCGACGCGTTATCGACGAAAATTTCACGGGAGAGAAACCCGTCGGCGAGTCTCTCTTATCACCAGCGTCGCGAGACACCATTAAAATTTCCCCGTCGCCGCGCGCCCGACAGAGATATCAGCCGTCGCGGCAACACCCGCGCGCCTCTTGACAGAGTTACACGTGAGAGACGTGGTGGTAAGAAGACACCTATCGATAGTAGCTGCGCGCCACCGGGAGCATCTGTTTTACAATCGCCGTGGCTGAGAGGCAAGGCGACGCGGCGCTGTGCGGCGGCCGATAAGATCTGCGAGACGAGGAGGAACCGGTACTCGCTCGCTCGCTCTCTCTCTCTCTCTCTCTCTCTCTCTCTCTCTCTCTCTCTCGCGAGTTTCGCGCGAGAAGAGAGGTAGCCGCCGAAGTATCGAACCGCGAAGAGGCACCATTCATACGCGTGTACGACACACGCGATCCCCGAGGCGAGCAATCCCATCGTCGCCCGCCCATCGGCGAGGCGGGGCGCTACGCGTCGCGAATGTATCGCGTCGCGGATCTAAGACGGACTACGACGACGCGTTGGCGATCCGTCCACTCGTGTGGGGCATCTCCGGCATCTCGTGTCGATGATATATTAGCGATAACATTCACGCGCTCGGGAGATGCTCGAAGGTAACGTCGTCGCTGCTAAAGCACAGGCGCGACACGCGAGTCCCCGAGCGGCCGGTTGACCGGCCGTGCGTCCGGCGACGAGAGGATGATGGTAATAACAGTAACCCATATTCACCGCCTGACCAATGATGTTTATTACAATCACGCTAACGTATCTTTATAACCGCCTCGTGCTAATGGAATTAGGACCGCGCGCTCCCGCGACCAGCTCCACTCGATCATCCTGATGCGCTCTTACGTCGCCCGGTATCTCCGACCTTATCTCTCCCCTGCGAGCAGTTATCCCTTACACGAGGCGCTAAGTTCCGCCCGTTACCGAGTAATATAATGGCGACGACGACACGACACCTCTTTATTACCCCGCCGAGGTAATAGCCGCTCGACTCTCTCTCTCTCTCTCTCTCTGTTCTTCCTACCCTCGCGCGCGCGCGCGCGATCGCTTTAATAAGTTCGATATAATCGCCCGTAGCGGCGATTACGCGAGCCCCGCAGCCGCAACCGGATCTCCTCTCCCGGCGACGAGGTGCGTGTGCGGCAGCGAGTCGCGCGTAAGTTTTCAGATACTATTACCCGAGATACGGTCCCCGCCCTCCCCCACACGAGCGTTCGCCGCGAGAGCTCCTCCGGAGCTCGCGTGTAACTCCCGTGACAAAGGGAAAAATTATAGTCGAGTCGCCGGGCGTGTAGCGGAGAGAGTTCGGCTCTCGCTGCAACGAGAGAGCCTGGTCTCTCGCGTAGGCGCCGCGAATGAAATCCAATTAGTAAGTTTCACGCGCCGGTCTGATTATCAGCGTGACGCGGCCTGAATAGCCGCATTAGCGAGTCGCCTTGAGAGCCTAAGTGAGTTTATCGCTTTTGTTTCCGCTCTCGACGCCGCGCACCCTTGGGGGACGCGCGTCGCGCCATTGTCACGTTTCCGAAATAATAATAACTCGCTGCAATTTCTCCGCGAACGCACACACACTCTCGTCCGATCTGTGTCTGTCGTTTGTCGGGGAGTAACGACTTCTACTTATCTCCTTATCTCGTGTGTTTGCGTTTGTCTTGAATGGATCGAGGAAGCGATTGAGTTGTAGCTGTTGCTCTCGCTCTCTCTCTCTCTCTCTCTCTCTCTTTCTCTCTGTCTCCCTCTCTCATATCGCGGCTGGGACTCGTACATACCACGGCGCAGGCTAGCCTTAATTAATAAAGCGGTATTTAAAGTTAGATCCCAGGGACGGTCGCTTTTTCAGCGAGCGATAATTACACCGTCTTCTAAACTTTACGCCCCTAGATAACCGTCGGATTTGCTCGGCCTGCCGAGCGCGGCCGCGGCCGGGTACCTTTTTCGGTAACGACTGCCGAGCGCGGATCAATGTTTGCGAGGACGTTCGGCGATTTGTAACAATTACGGGCTGATCCCCGAGAGCAGATAGTAGCCGATGGTGTGGCAATAACCCTACGTCATCCTGAGCCTCGGACACGGGCTTGTAGAGCAGTGTGTTGTAAGCGAACCGCGCCTCGGAAACGCTCCGGCGTCCGGTAATCGTGTTAGCGTGTAACGGTGCCACCCTATTCCCGGTCCCTTCAATCGCGATCCTCCGCCGTTAAAGCGATCCGGCCGTATATGCGGCCGGGTAGCCGCGTACGCTTAGCCGACTAGCGCGCAGCGCGCGGTCTCGCCGAGGCTGCAGCCGCGGTCTGCGAGACGATGATATTTTGTAATCAGATCAATGCGTGGAGAAGAGAGCCGCGCGGCGCGGCGCGGCGCGTAAACGGGAAACGAGGTCGCCCCCTTTGTTATTAGCCACTTTGCTATATATAGAAGTGCCATAAAACCGCACAAGCAACAGCGGCGAAAAATCATTTCCTCGGGCTCGTTATCCTTGCTGCCGAACGTCGGGCGGTAGAGCGAGAGAGAGAGAGAAAGAGGGGGAGACAATCCGAGCCTGATGCGACTTTGCCGGCGGCGCGTCGGCGGCAGGAAAATCGCATTTCGCGGCGTGAACGAAGGAAGGCGTGGGAGGCGCGGAAAGACGCGGCAGAGGGGAGACGCGAGCGAGGAAACAGCACACAGCGGCGGAGACGCGCGGCGAAAGAGTGGAAGCGCGCGTTTACGAAGTTGTTCCGCGCATTTGTCCGTCGAGTTTTCTGTCGATCGGAATGTACGATAGGCAGCCAAACTGGTCGCACGCTCCGACGCACAGGCGACGGTCCCGCTCCCGCTCCCGCTCCCGCTCCCGCTCCCGCCCCCGCTCGCGGCCTTCGCGAGCTCCTCGATCGTGTTCGGCCGTTAATTTCTGCTGGGAAAAACGACGCTTCCTCGAGTCCCTCGCGACGCGAGTCTCTTGCACGCGCGAGCGCGCGCGACATCGAGATGCCCGACGCTTTCTCGCCCGATAGCTTCTATCGATGACGGCCGTATTTCGTAACGTATCTCGGGCCGATAGGTCGCGACACGTTAATAACAGGATATTATAATTCGCGATAGTTATCCGTGACGACCGTTCTCTCCTCCCTTCTCCCCCCCCCTCGTCACGCGTTCTCTTCTCGGTCACTGGCTGGTTCCTTCCACCTCTGGCCCTAAGGTTCTCCTTTTATGTCCCTCGGGCGTCTCTTTTCGGGCAACGACGAGTACTCTTTCGGACGCGCGAGCACTTTGCCTGAGAAAGGTGGGAGGGAGAGAGAGAGAGAGAGAGAGAGAGAGAGAGAGAAAGGGGGAGGCAGGAGAGAGCACTGGGTCTCTTGAGTATAATGGGCTGAAACACGAAACGTATGCAAACCTGAAATAATACGACATTCGACGGGGTCTTTCGGTGTGAGATCCTCCCCCTCTACGCCCCTCTACTCGCCTTCTTTCCACGTCTCCGCGCACCTCTCCTCATATCACGGCCTCGGCGCGGTATCTTGTGTACCTTCTTGCCCTCATCATATTCGCCGCGAGCCCAATTTCGAAAGGACCTCGTGGAACTTGAAACTCAAGACAATGTAATGGAACCGGCGGCCGCCGAAAAGGATTTTTAGGACCCAGCGAGGCGGTCCTTTCTTTACCACTCTTCTCTCATTGTTGCCTCTCAGCCCTTCTCCCCTAAATGAGCCTACATCGCGATTCGCGGATGATCCAGATAGATCGGCGTTGATGTCACTCGTCGGGCGGGATCTGATTGTCTAGGTATATAAATTTCAAGCGGCAAGGCAAGTTTAAGAAACACAGAAAACACAGAGTTTCGCGATGAAAGCTGAAAGCCGAGCGTCTAAGGAGGCGGCGATGCGCTTGCTACTAAAAAATAAAAAGAGAGAGAGAGAGAGAGAGAGAGCGGCCCTTTCTTCGCACAAAAAAAATATCGGTACCGCATCGATCGATATTTTCCACGCGTAGACGCTCACGCATACGCGAACCTTGCAACACCGTCGGCGTGCGCGCGGCGCGGGTTTAATCGTTTAATCAATATGAGGCGGTTAATAGCGTCGCGAATGCGCTCGCAGCAAGGAAGACGTCGGGAGGGTGTCTAGTTCGTCCGACAGAGCTGACATTTGTTCACGAGCTGTGAAATTTAATTCGGCGCCTCATACGAGGCTCCCATGCCTGCCAGCCGATGGAACGTGGGGTTACGGGTTAGCCCGCGGGGCACGCGTGCGTGTGCGTGCGTGCGTGCGTGCGTGCGCGCGCGGCTTCGCCACGCTCGTATACGCACGTCCGCGCGTCTTCTCGTGGGGGTAGCTTGTCCAGAGGGGCGACAGGCCGTGGCCCACAGCGACGTCCCGACAGTCGTCGGTTCCTCTTTTACAGCACTTCCGAAATTATAAATTAAATCTCGGCCTGCGCGCGCGCGTACACTTTCGTGAGAGTCTGCGCCGCACGCTCGAGAACCGTCCTATCCGTCTCCTTCTGTCTTCCCCGCCGCCCCCTCCCCCGATATCCCGGAGCATGTGAGCGACGCGACCGTGAGATCGCTGCGAATTATGTGGACCGTCGCGCGCGTCGTCAGATTGTAATCGGTAGTCTCGACGCGCGAGAGAAGCGTGCCTGTCGCTGTCGTGGCGCGCCGTCGACCGGCGGCGGCCATCGATGGAATTTTAATAATCGGCCCCGTCCGACGGAGATCGGCAAGAGCGAGACAGTGTAGTCGATGCATTCATTATCGATAATGCTAATAACATTCGGCAATACTTTCGGCCGAATAGAAAGCGAAGTCGGGGCTCCGACGTCTAATTGATCATCGCCGGCCGAGAAAGAGAGAGAGAGAGAGAGAGAGAGAGCGTCGGGCCCGACACTAAGGAGATATAATTTTCAATTGGATAATCTGTCTTATTATATCAATTTTCGATCCCGCGTCCCGACGCCTCGTCCCGTGAGAAACGCCACGGTGGTAGCGCCGTCCAATCAAAGGATGGCCCGGCTCTCCGATAACAGAACGTGGGCCCAACACCCGGCTACGAAACGCAAGTTCGACGAATCGATGAACTCGTGAGAAACCGAGCAAGTACCCGTCATCGAGCGGTGATTAATAGAGAGCGCCCCGTGATACCGACTATCCTTAAAGAGCAGGACTCCCCTGGTCTCGCTCCTTCGCCGTCCTATGCTGTCCCCCTCGCAAGGCTACACGGTGTCTCATAATCGCTTGACAAGCCGAGGCTCTCCTAGGAGCGCTCAATGAGGAGACATCGATCATCGAAAGTATTTCAGGCACGTCTCGTATCGGATTCACTCGCGGTCGAATGCCGTGCGCTTCGACATCACGTTGGAATCGCATGCGTTTCCTTCGCACATTTACCTTGACTCGGTGTGTTATGTGTTGGTCGTTATTGTTTCCTCACGAAAGTAAATATCTCTAATTGATTTTCTGTCATTACCCGAAAAATGTGTAGTCTTCCACTGGAAGGTGGAATAATTGACGAGATGGATTAGCCGTGAGATTAGCATTATCAAAGAGAGAGACTATTCAGTGTAGATGCTGCTTCGCAACAAAATTGGACAATAATTCGTCTTGTGAAATAATTCGCTGGTATATGTAAATACGGTGTTATCTGCGGACGCGGACGGATACCGGAATCCTTTCCACTAAATTTATTACTTCGGGCTTCTGATTGAGCAAAAGAGGAAAAAAAAAGAAAAAGAAAAACGCGCGCGGTCAATTTCAGCGCGTCGGTCAACGGAGCGTACGCGAGTCGTTATTTTAGTTTAAGCGAGCACCGGCGAGCAGGCTGCCGTTCGGGATCGACAAATTACTCCGGGACGAATGCTAGACAATGACGAGACGAGATCGTAAACTCGTCTTCCGCGCCGTGGCCTTTTTGCCGTCGCCTTTCGAAGCTTTTTCTCGTGAGTGGGTTGTGTTCCCAGACACATCGATCGCGATACACTGCGCTAGATTAGGTTGGGAACTTCACAATATGCTGCTGGTTAACTTGGGGAAAAATACAGAGTGTTTTGTTAGATTATTTACATGTAGTGTAGGGCTGGTTTTGTTACACGTGCTCGAGTTTAAACTGGGACAAGTGGTGCTCGTTTTAATATCGAGACACTCATCGCGACCGGGTTAGGCATTAACGTTAAGCATTGAGCTGCGTCTTTCCCTCGTCCACCAGTCAACAAGCGCAAAAATGCATCATGTCGGAAAGATACAAGAAAGACGTAATGATCACGGATCGTTATTAACGACGGCGCGTGCCCGTCAAAGTACCGAAGGATAAAATCTCTCTCGAACTCATCGGCGGAGGAGAGAGGGGGAGACTACAGAGAGAAATTAAGACGATTCATCAATCGGTCGCACGTGGAACCTCTTGATTCTATTTACGCGAACACGGAGCCCCGGAAACGACGACGAGCCCGGGCGCTGACTCAGAATTCACGCTTTTTCCCGGTGGTAGTAGCCGACGGGGTTACTGTCGGGATGAATGCTTTCGCTTCGTTCATCGCGTACGTGTGTCTGTGGCATTTGTCCAGAAGATCTTGACCTCTCTCAATTCGACCCTACCGCAGCGGGGTCAAGCTGTCAGCGCGCGCGGCTCCTCACGGGCATGTATCGATCTCAATCGGCGTTTCATCGCCGCTATCGGCCATCTCGACGAAATTATAGGCCGCAGCCGTAGCCTTAGTGACTCGAGACAATGGTACCCATCACCTGCTTGGCTCTCTCGAAGCGGACCCTCCCACTTATTGGATCGTATCTCTCGTATCGCCGGCCGAGCCGGCGCTTCTTAATTGGTCGGTGTTGACTTAATGTATTTCAATGCGCCGGTATCTCTCGGCGGTTCTCCATTCCCGCGAAGATTTCCTTACCGAGATTATCCTTCTAGCCGGACTCGGTAACTCGATAATTTGTCATTGACATCTCGTGATGTACGAGTTAATCCTCTAATCGATCGTTCGTCGTCACCAGTTGCGTCTAAATATTTTTTATTTTTCTCCCTTCTACACGCGGTGTCCCCTCCGAAAATCTCCTCGCAAAATTCGCGTTACCTCGGGTTATGAAACAATATTTATTTCATCATAGCGATTAGTAATTGTTCCTTTCTTTTCCTTTGCCTCGATATTTTAGAATCATATCTTAGAATCTTGTCGCGGATTTGGTATATAATTTCTAGAAATTCCTCCACGAAACGTTCCTTTCGGCGGTGGACCAAAGAATATAGGATATATATATATGTAGGCTATATATGTCTTCGGCGGGGGCCGATATTGAATACAGCTCCGTTTGTCGCGTCTGCGGGATTGATATCGTAATCATCGGCGAGGGGGAAAAGCCGCGGGGGCGAGGAACGCGAGATAGAGCGACTTCGAATAGCGTTACACGCGTCTGCCAAGCGACATTCGTCACTATCGCGAGGGGGTCGAATGGGAGCAGCTATCGGACGGAGACGTAAATTATTTGCCTGCGAAGTCGTAAAAAATATCTGCATCTGCGGGGGTCGCATTGGAAAACGTCAGGACACCCCGGGGCGCCCGGAGAACTCTCTGGATGGATATGCGAATATCGTGTTCTCGCGCATCGATGTAAATTTACACCGTCTACGGCTGATCCGAAACGAGAGAGAGAGAGAGAGAGAGAGAGAGAGAGAGAGAGAGAGAGAGAGAGGGAAAAAGAGCCGACGGAGGACAAAAGCGTGAACATCATACGATATATCGCACTCGCATTCGCGCGATCGCGCACATCCCGGTGTTACACACGCGCGGAAATTAAATTCACATTCCCGCGGCCGAACGCAGCGACTTGCATAGCGAGGTGCACAATAAGGGGAGCGGAAATTATTATATAAGGATTCATAAGAACAGCGGGGTTATGTCGTCGTCGGCTTCATCTTTCTCGAAATGCCGAGGCGTGCTCGGTAAGGCGCAAGCTGAACTCTCGTGGCACCCTCGTAACTTTTATGGGCGTATCAAAAACACCTCTAGCGTCGTTCCCGTCCGAAACAAGATGAACGAAAACACACGGGGGGAGGTATTCGGCGAAGAGAGGGAGAGGGAGAGGGAGAGCGAGAGAGAGAGAGAGAGAGAGAGAGAGAGAGAGCGAGTGAGCGAGAGGAAGAGGAATGATCGAGAGGATCAACGAGCGGGACGGAGACGAGGAATTACGAATGTCTCAGTGGGACATATGTGGGTCCCCCGGGGGCTGATCCGCTCTCGGCGGGGCCCCTGATATACGCCATCGTAAACCCCGTGAAATTGTGCCACAAGTATCGGCTGATGCCTCCATTAAGAGCCGCTGATGTTATTACAGCCGGGGCCCCGCTCTCCATAATTTTTCTTCTCTTTCTTCCACCTCCCTCTTCTCGGTATTCCTCTCCTTCGGACCGCTCGTTCCGGGGAACGTGTCCCAGTTTCCGCTGTACATTTCGTGCCCCGATAAGCGGCGGCGGCGGCGGCAGCGCGCCGCTCACAACATCTCGCACGGTTCTTTCCTTTTTCTCGCGCGCTGCGCGCATATCCGCGCCTGAAATTCCCAACCACCCCTCCTTTCACTCTCCCTTTCTACCTACGCTCCCGCCGCGGTGCCGCGCGGCCGGGCCAACCCTTTCACGGTTTAAATCAATCACGCATTCCTGAGAAATGATCACGACCGCAGCCCGGGTATGGGAAGCAGCTGCCCGCGTGTATAATTTACGGCGGAAGCATAAAACGATAAAAATTGACCAAATTTTCCTCCATTCCGGCTCAAAGTGCATTTTATTACGAGCTGTCGAAACAAAACGATCAACAGCTCCCAATTACGGACGCGCTCTTCCGCGTGTCTCTTCCAGCCGAAAGCCGCGTCCGTCAATGGCGTTTTCAACGAGCGAGATGCATTTGTTCGAGACGATATTTTTTTTGTGATTGTGATATTCTGATTTATTCGATAGCCGAGTTTGTTCTTTCTTGGTGATTCTTCTTGTGATCGTAACGTCTCTCTCTCTCTCTCTCTCTCTCTCTCTCTCTCTCTCTCTCTCTCTCTCTCTCTCTCTCTCTCTCACGTTATGTAGAGAGACACACGGCGCTTCGAGTGTTCCGAGAATTCTCGAACAGTCAGCGGAGGATCGGAAAACACGACGATAGGCGATATCTAAGCGTGCCAATTAAGACATTTCTGACCCGCGAACTTTGACCCCACGGCGGATGGCGGAACGGTCGCTCTACGTTATGACTCATTATCTAGATGGATTTTTGAATAAACCGAAGCTTTGCTTATGAACTCGATAGCCGAGAGAACTCGCGCCGCGAGTTCATCGTCTCGAGCAAGTGGCGATCTCGCTTCTTCACGAATTGACTAACGATGCGTGGGGGGGCGGGGGGGGAAATACGAAGGGTTGGTCTGTCACGTACGGGGGGTTTAATGAAGTATTTACAGATAAGCGTGTCTCCCTAAAGGATGATTGGCGTTTATTTAAATAAGCGGCGCATAAAAAGCCCCTCTCCGACGCGTCCGGCGCGAGTTTGATCGCCGATTAACCGCGACCGGCATTTTCGACGAGATGAAAAGCAAGCGGCGAATCGAGCGCGCGATATGAAATATTTCACCCTTGCGTGGTCGACGCGGAATTCCGTCCCTCGCGCAATTCCCACAACGAACTCGTGAGCCGCGTGGGGTGAGTTCTCACCCTTCTCTCTCTTTCTCTCTCTCTCTCTCTCTCTCTCTCTCTCTCTCTCGCTCTTGCTTCTTTTTTTTTCGCGGGGACGTTAACACCCTTCGGCAACGACGGAAGGGCTTATTATACGAAACCGATCCGTCGCGGCGCCCTCCCCCTTTTTCGAGGCTACTTCTTTTTATTGGTTGTGTTCCGTGCCTCGCCACCCCGGTATTCATATGCTAACGCGGGGTTGTCCGTGGGCCTTG
Organism: Harpegnathos saltator; assembly: GCF_003227715.2. Lineage (NCBI taxonomy): Eukaryota > Metazoa > Arthropoda > Insecta > Hymenoptera > Formicidae > Harpegnathos > Harpegnathos saltator. Next base: position 1,759,058 of record NW_020230382.1, read on the forward strand.
TTACGTCGGCGATGGTGTTCAAACTTTTCGCGCGGCCTCGTTAATGACGCCGTAAAATTCGGCAGCCCGGTCGCGGTTTGAGCACCGCTGCGCCGTCGCGCTAAGCGTATGCGCCAACAAACAGCCCTATAAAAATTCAATCCACGCAGTCTTAAAAATAATAACGCACCGCTAGCCCATACGGGGTCCCATAACGCGCAGACGTATGGATGCGCGTATATATATCTACCTGCGTCGGGGACCTGCGGTTCTACAGCCGGGACGTTTTTCTTCCACGCCGTCGTCGCCGTGCGCCTTTTGCGGTCCCGACGATCGTAAGCGGTTTTCGCCGTGGCGCAATTAACGGCGGATCGCCGCTATTCTCGCGCAGCGAGTGAATTAAATCGAAGCGCGCGCCGCGCTTTATCTCGCCGCGCGCGCTTCGCTTCAACTTCGACTGCGTAGCTCGCTTCCGTCGCACGTCGGCAATCGGCGCGAAAGCCGGTGATCGATTGATCGAATTTGTCGAATGAGGCGCGGCGGCATCAGTCGTAAGCGAGAGAGAAGAGAAATCCAAGTTCGCGGCAATTTTGCTCACCGATCGATGCGATGTGTAGCGAATGCGTTAATCGAATGTCGGATTAGACACCGATATTTCAGAGTGCGGAGGTCACAGGTGGCGAGATGACGAAGCGTGCGCACGAGGCGCGATACAGGATCTCTCAGGCGAGATTCTCGGGTATATCGAGAGATTTAAATACGCGACTCCGAGAGACGTTTCTCCTCGGCGCGATTATTATAATTTCGCCACCCTTGTGTTTTACGGAGTACGAGGGCCACGTGCTGTACGCGCACGCATCCCCTCGTGATTTACTGCTAATTATCGTCCTGGCCGAATAGCCTTACGCCTTCCCGGTGAGAATCGGCCAGTCAACGACCTCCCGGGCCGGCCGGGAACGCGCGCCGTTTCGCAAAAATCGACAACTCAACGTCGTGTGGCGCGCACGTTTCGCGGCGCGTTACAAGCGGCCCGACGTGTATTCCACGTGTACGTCCGCGCCGCGCCGCGTCGGCTGCGCCGACACCGGCAAAAAGGACCCAGCCGCAACGAGCGGGGCCCCCATGAGCCTACTAAATTATTGTTCTTGTATCGCGGTGCCAAAATGTTTACAGCCTTAGCGCGGCGAAGGTACGACGAGGCATCGAGGAAAGGTGGAGGAGGCGCGCGCGCGCGCGCGCGCGCGATCCTCAGCCTCCGAAGCCTCGGTTAGTTATGGCTGAGCTAAGAAGAGCCGCCTTCCCCGAAGAAAGCCACGACGACGTAGCGCGCGGCCTCGTGGCTACCTACGGCTCGGATTTTATTCCCCGTTGCGCGCGCGAGTCGTCGCCGTCGGCACTCCTCGGCGCCGCATTTCGCGCGCGCGTTATTGAACGTCGTGAGCGAATAGTAAAATGCGGGACGGGTTATGCAATAAAATCGATACTGGCCGTATTAATCGGACGATATCAATGCCCTGCTCTCTCTCTCTCTCTCTCTCTCTCTCTCTCTCTCTCTCTCTCTCTCTCTCTCCGATGGCTGGCGAGAAATGGCGCGTATCTCGAGCGCGTATTGCTCGCAATGGCGACGAGAGAGAATCTCCGCTCGAGACACAGACACGAGGATGCAATCTTTTCGGCATTACGTCGACGATATAACTCACGTCGATCATACGCGGGGTCTACACAGCGAGCGCTATTTTAAGATCGCGTCTAGACCAGCCGCGCATATTAACGCTGCTCTAGCGGCGGAATTCTCAGCGTTTGAGAAAAATATCGAAACGTGGCGCGGGGGAGACACGCCGAATGATCTCACATTATCGCCGTCTGGCGTTATTTCTGGCGATCTTCACCACCGTCGTCTTCTCTCTGCCGATTCTCGACGTCTTATCGATTGTAAACTCGCGAGATTACTGTTTGAGACCCCCGATGGGCTACTGAGAAAGTCAGATCGCTGCCGCGATCACGTTAACTGGCGTACGTACGCGTCTCTGTCTATACCGCGCGCCGTACTTTTCCTTATATTGTTTTTCCCACGTTACGAGTGCCGCAATAAACGTCGTTCGCTTTCACTCGCAGATACGCCGGCGAGGAGTCATTCCGGTATCGCTGTTGTCGCCTCTCTTACACTCTCTGTAAATTCCCGATATTATAGACAGTCTCGCGCGCACGGCCGGGGAAAATTCAGCACGTATCGTCGATGTCAGAGGTACGTTATCTGAATTGGAATTCTTCCCGGTTCTCTCCCTCCGCTCGCCTCCCCGTCCCGCCCCACCCCGCCCCATGAACTTTACTCCCTCGTATTTTAATCCCCCCCGATATTCCGCTTGGCAAGGGTTGTTACTCGGTTATTGTGCCTCCAAATTCCAGTGGATTTTTTCGCTTCTGTTATGCCGATATTTTATCTCGTATTGCGTACTGACGTAATATACAGGGTGTCCCAGAATCATTGCCACTTTCCTCAGCTGCGGATTTTTCGAGGCGATTCACACACAGGCGATTTCCGCTCGGGACCAAGCTCGATCTTAAAATCGGTCTTCTTTTTTCGCATTTTACTCTTTCCTTTTATTTTTTCATTTTATTTTTTTACTTTCTTACACATTTTACAGGTAATGCAATTTTGTCGTCGACTTTTCTTCGAAGCTCGATAAGATTACGGAGTAAGAGGGTACGGTTCTGAAAATTACGGCTCTAAAGGCTCTAAAGGCAGAGAACCGAGGAGATTACTTTTCAGTGCATAATCTCATAAGAAATTACTCGCGCGAAGCTTGATGTCGGATCAAGTCAGGTCCTGGCGACAGTCTCGTGCGTGCTCAGGCGACTTTTTGTATGCACGCGAACGAACACGGTGAGTCGCCGCACGTGACTATTTACTCGGAAGAGGCCATACGTATTCATTCTCGCTAGAGACACGCGATCGCGCGCGGGTAGGGTCTCAAAAGGGCGGAAAAGAAAAGGAGACTTCGATCCACGCCCAACTGACCCCGCAACCCTGGATCCACCCTGGAGGGAAGAAAGACGCCGACGCGGCGCTATAAAATAAGCGCCCCGCGTATCCCTCGCGTATCCCTCGCGCGCGAGCACATACGTACATTCACAAAAAGAGTCCTAAAGTTCGGTTTCGTTTATCATATCTATGCTCTCGACGAAAGTTTCGAGCACATTGATACCCAGTTTCTTGTCGATTGTCCATTTTCCGGCACTCATAAGAACCTACGACACACGATAAGTTTTACAAGCTCGTGGACGATGCTGCGTGAGGGACGAAAAGAGAGGGATGAAACTGATAAAAATCCCGCCCCGTGACGTCATGCCCGACGTCGTTGTCGTGCGATATGATTTAATCCGAGCCGAGGGAGATCGAGGAAGGGAAGCGCGATCTCAGGGCGGTCATTATAGGCGCCAAAACGTTGGGCCATTTGCGGCGGCCGTCTCTTCTTATTATTCGCGGGTAATTGCGGTGTTTCGGCAATTTATGCAGTAATTAGGCCGCGGCTTACCGGGGGCTCGGGTAATGCACTCCTAAACATCTCCATTATGTCGCGGATTAAATTCGGGTAATCATAACGTTCGGAGCGCCGCTATAGTTTCGCTCGTAATAATGATCGGCCGGTAGGAGATAAGCGAGAAGAGATTTAATAGACTCGACAGGGGGCTGACTGCAAACGCTATTGCTTACGATACGAGTTTTCACGGAGCGAAGGGGGCGAGGGGAAGAGGAGAGACCAATCATCTCGCGGTTCACCAAAGTACAGCGCTCGGTGTTTTCTTATCGAGAGAGATCTTAATGACAAAGTAGAAAAAGCAGCGTCGTCGTCGTCGTCGTCAACGTCCTTACATCATCGGAAACGGCATTATGCATTTCGAAGCCAAGTCAACGTGCCCGTAATAATATATCCGGCTGACGAGCGCGATAGCCTTGATTCAACGACGGGAGAGAAACGCGAGCGCTTATATACGGAGCAAATACTCGGAAGTCCGCTTATGCCACCGTGAGGTGAGGTAATTTCGTTAGCTCGGTTACCTGAGGCAAGCGCGCGACCATATTCGGAGGCACTCGATCAACGTTAAATCTTAGCGGCTAGTCGGCTAACACACTTAGCGAGTGCACCTCGGGGTGCGATAATCTCGGTAGTTGCTCGCTGAGACACGTACCTACGGCCCTGTCGAGAGAGCGAGAGAGAGAGAGAGAGAGAGAGAGAGAGAGAGAGAGAGAGAGAAGAGGAAAGAAGTGGAGAGAGAATACTCTCGTTTCTACCTCGATAATTAAATCCTCCCACGGTAGAAAGAGAGAAGAGAGAGAGAGAGAGAGAGAGAGAGAGAGAGAGAGAGAGAGAGAGAAGAGAAGAGATGGAGAAAGAAGATTCATTCGTGCAACGCTCGACGCTCGACGATATTTCGTGGAATGCAGCCAAGAGGCGCCTCTCTCTCTCTCTCTCTCTCTCTCTCTCTCTCTCTCTCTCTCGGTATCGGCGAAGGGGGCGACTGAGATTGATGGACAGACGATCCTTCCGAATTTCAAGAATGCGCCATGAACGAGCGAGCGTTTAACGGCCGCTCATTAGCGCGGCTGAGTCGCGGCATCCGGAGGAGCGCGCTTCGCCGACGTTTTCGAGTGTTTCCGCGACGCGACGCGAAATTCCGGGAGGGCTCGCAGCCGGCGATGCGTGCAAATTTTGCTTTCGATCCGGCGAACAAAGGCGCACCTTCTGGCTGCTGCTGCTGCTGCTGCTGCTGCTGCGTATTGCAGACTGCATAGAGAGTCGTCAGACCAGAAACAATTAAGCTCTGTCGTTATCTTCCGCGACCACGCGGCTCATCCAGTCGCGCAGTGGTTTTCATCCGATTCGGACGCACGAGACACCGTCGGCGGCCGATCCGCGCTAAATGTGTCGCGCTCGTCGAGGCCCACACACCGTGTCCGTCCGCGAGACTCATCTCGCGAGGGCATTTTAATTACGCGTCTTCTAGCGGCGCGTCGCGTCGTTAGCTTCCATTCGCCAGCGAGAGATATATATCATCGAGCGACGACGACTGAGCCGTGAAAAACGCTGCTCCGACTGCTCCACGGCAAATGGCGAGGACGGAAGCTTGCTTCTGGCTTGCTGTTGTATCTATCAAAGAGCCGTGTGGCGAAGATATACGTATATGGGGGTCTTTGTGCGCCAACCGGAGGGACAATCGCGCGCCGAGCGTGCGAATAAAATCGTATTTATAGGGTGGCTCTCTGATCGATATACGACTCGTCCTGCCGACACGAGACATCGCCACAAAGACGCCTTGACCCTTGCCGCTTGATATACGCGCGCGCGCGAGCACGTTCGCGTACATATTTATGAGGTTGCCACGCAGCACGGAGGAGTTTTTCGTTACCGAGAAGCAGCCCCGGTAGAAACGCGCCGCAGCGTGCTGTCAAATTGTTTACCCTCCGGAGGCTCGCGCATCAACGCCCTTCGGAGCCCCGGAGTTGCCGATCCTTCCCGCCGCGGATTACAAGTTCTTGGCGCTCGGCAAGCCCTGCGCGACACTCGACAAATACGGCTCGCGGGGGAGTCCGCTCGGGGAGCGAATTGACTTGTCGCAATTGTCCTTGCGCCCTCCGGTAGGATCAGGGCGCGCGCGACAGTGAGCGATATTCGCGACGGCAAACGGCCGGGCGCGCGAGTTAATTGAGTGGCTAACTCCGTGCAAACAGTGCTTCTCTTCTCGTGCTTGCCGGTAAACTTGCCGATTTCCCACCATTTCGCGGCTCGCGTCGCAAGTCGTCGCGTTTCAACCTGAATCCTCCGCGCATTTCATCGCTACTGCCGAGGCCGCTTTTCCCGCCGCTTTCTCGTCGCGCCCTACGAGTCCCCTACGAGTTGGCAACCCCCGGCCGGGTCGCGATGGTACGTAACGCGTGATCGCGAGGATCGCGGATCTATCCGTGATCCGCGAGGCAGCGCGGTGTTCCTTGCGAGCAGGGAACGAGCGCGGCGCGTGGCGAGGGCCCGAGGCCCGACGCGAACCTCGCGTGCCGCAAATTGCTCCGGCTCGGTGAGGTCCGGTAGAGACACGGCAAGCCGCGTGTGCTTCGCACACTCGCTCGTACACTCGCTCATACGTCCGCGAACTCGCTAGATATATCCGTACACGCACAGTACGCGGCACACAGCGCGGCAGCGCTGTCGCGCTGAGAAATCCGCTGCTCTCTCCGCCAATAAATCCACCGGCTGCCGCGGCGCTTCTTTCCCTCGTTTGTCTCGTCCCTCCTCGACGTCTCTCCGCGACAGCGTCTTCGTCAGCCGCGCGCGCCGATCGTTATCGTCGTCGTCGAAGGGGCGAAAAGACCGGCGCGACGGGGCCTATCTGCGCGCGCTATCGCCGACCGATGAACGCCGACGGACGTTCACACTCCCGCGCGGTTGATGTTTACGCTCTTCTCAACGCTCGGTAGCCGTCGCCGCCTTTCGGCCTGCGCGCGAGGCGACGCGGAATTCGAGGAGCTCGTTGCCGGTGCGCTGCACTCCGAGCGCCGCGCCGGGAAAACACGGCATGTTTCATAGGACGTGGCACTTCCGGGAGTAATGTATTATGATTTCACCCTGCGCGCGCGGCTACTTTCGATCGTGTCCTCCGCCCGCAACGGCGTCGCCGTTGCACCCACGGCGGCGATATATTGCCGTTCCGTGTCGCTGCTATGTACGTTTCCGCGCCGCTTATTCTTACACGAGCCGCCGCTTCCACCCCGCGGCAGATCAGACGAGATGAGACGAGGCGAGACGGCCGCGAGGCGATCACCTCCCGCGGTAGCTTAACGAGACGAATGCGACCTCCGTTCCTTGTGCGAGCGCACTCGCACCGGTGACTCTTTCTCTCTCTCTCTCTCTCTCTCTCTCTCTCTCTCTCTCTCCGGCTCTCTGTTCCCGGCGCGATCGGCCCTCTCTAAGAAACGGCGACCCTCCTGGCCCGGCGTCTAAATTAGGCAATTTACGCGGACTGACGTTCGGCCGATTCGCCGCGAGACCGCGTCTCTCCTTCACTTTGCGAAACCGCGCCGACCATTAGTCGCCGCCGCGACGGAGCGGCGAAGGGAAGAGGGAGGACGAAAGAAGGGAAGAAAGAGAAAGAGAGAAAGGGTGGAGGAGAGCACGAGCGGCGAGGCAGGTTTTATATTCGTCGCCTCGCAAGTTCGCCGCGTATATTAGGGAAGGCAGAAAGGGGCGGCATACGCGTTCGCTAATATCTTTCGACGCACCCCCCACCCCCCTCCCCACCCCCTCCCGTCGAGTCGGCAAAAATGATATTTTCGTGGCCGCGGGGCACGAGAGGGCGTTTGCGCGTTTCTGCAACGAGTAATTACAGTTCCCCGGCGTGGTATTTATTTTCGGCTAAGTGGGGTGGAGGGAGATCGTATCGGAACGCGATAATAGGACGAGATTCTCGTTTAATTACGACGCGCGCCGGCGTAGGTGTGTCGGCCGCGCGCGCGTCGCCGGCGCCGCCTCGCTCGCGAGGCACCCACGGCTCTCTCTCTCTCTCTCTCTCTCTCTCTCTCTCTCGGGTGTCGTCGTTTTCTCCTATTTTGTCGCGCGGCTTTTTACGAAACGTGCTCGAGGAGACGTAACGACGCGCGCTCCCCTTCGCGTCAGCCTAACACCGAATGGACGACGAATGGACGGACGGGCGGACGTCCATTCGTTTTTCGCGGTCGCTTGCCGGCCCGGCGCGGGCATAAATTCATGCTGGCGCCTCGTTAGCGAGGTAACGGCGGATTCTCGTAGAGCAGCTACTTTGCGGCCGAACAACCCGCCTAAAGGGTCCGATTGTTTCCCCGACCTTTGACCATCGCCGACCGTCGGCTGAGTTATTTTACGTGAGAGGGAATGCGTCCCCCCTCCCCCGCCCCCTCTAGGCTTATTGGGCGGTCGGACGTACCGGCAGCCTGTCTTTAAATTTCTCGGCCACGCCACGGTGGATTTTTCGGCGGCATAATGTTGCGCGTGGCTCGAGCGTGCGTGACTTGAACGCGGTAGAGATTCGCATTTCTTCGCCGACACTCGCGCGGCGCGTCCTCCCGCCGCGCGAGAACAAGGAGACATTTTCGTTCCAAGAGGGGGGATCTCGTTTAACTAAAGTGGAAGAGAATTCCGCTCGGGCGGAATAGAAATTTTGTGCTCACAGAGGGTCGCTTGATTTGAGAGATTGCGCTGTCCCCGGGAACTCGGGGTTATTCTTTTCATTCCCTAACGAGGTTCTCGCCCTCTCCTCGAGGCGCAAATAAATTAATAACGTACTTATTCGCCGCGAGGAACCTATGACCGTCGCAGGCAGCCTCCGAGCTCTCCGGAGAATGCTGCGGAGTATATTGGATGTGAACGACCTCGATGGGGCGCGCTAGGAGCATTCGGCGATATTCGGTTATGCAACGCGTACACCACCGTCGTCGTCGTCGTCGTCGTCGTCGTCGTCGTCGTCGTAGCCCAGCCGGTCTCGTAACTTTATTCGGAGGCGTTTCGCAAGAAGAGCGCGCGTCTTCCTCGTAATTTCGTCTCTCTCACGAACAGTCGGCGGAAGAATGATGCGTGTTAACGAACGCGGCGCTTTGTCTCTCGCTCGTCCGACACAGACATATCGCGCGCGATCGTCGTCGTCGCGAACTCGCCGCAATGACAAAAGCCCGCGATCGCGACGACGCGACGATTCAGATCGAGCGTGTTTTCAAGAACAAAACGGAAAAGTCGATCACGAAAGACCCCGCCCCGCTCCCGTCGCACTCGTTCGGCTCAACCCTTTGCGCATTCGTACGTCCGCTCTCAATTGTCCGAGCTGAAGGAACGTTAATTCAGTATTTTCATCGCTTCCTCCCGGAAGATGCCGGGAGGGGGGGGGGTGGCGGGGAAGTGGGGGATACGCGCAAAGAACCGCGACGAAATCTCGCGGGGACGAAGAGTAGTCACCTTCCAACTTGCGCGGGAGGTTAATTCGACGCTGCTGTTTTCGCTCAGAGCCCGATACTGTGTGTGTGTACTGTTAGGCAGAAGAACTACTCGACGAACGTTCGAGGAAATAGGAAGTGGCGATTAAGCCGGGCGAGTTCACGCAGCTGAGCAAACTGTAGTCGCGCCAAAGGATCCGGTCTTTCATGTCGACACAGCATCCTCGCCGAGTCTCGATCACCGGCTGCTAAACGACGGCCGAGTTAATCAGCTTAGGACGACAAAACCCCGCCCCCCTCTCTCTTCTGCTCTTTTCTCTCCTGTCCACCCTCGCGCTCGCGGCGCACTTCATTCTGACTCGATTGTGCGCGCCCCCCTCGGGACCGTTGACAGCCGTAACAATGATTATTTGTCGGGGATTTAGCATTAAAATAGGCATTTCCGTGCGGTCGCTGTCGGAGAATCGCGCGTGTACGCATTGATTCGCGAGCAAGAGGGGCCCTGCCTCGAAGGGGGGATTATGATGGGCGCCGAGACAAACGCACAAGACCGTCGCGTTGTGCGTGCGCGTTATTCATCTCGCCATTGTCCGGCAAATGTTTATCAAACATCCGCGCGCACGTTGCAGAAATCATACTTGTGTCCGTCGGCGTGAAACTAACGAGCGCCAAGTGAAATCGCGCTATGAATCTTCGCAGCAGTGCGAAAATTCCGCCGGCAGCATTTTCTTCCTCTCCGGCCGACCATTCTCGTTTGTTCGTCGTTCTCGCGTCTGCGGAGTTTCACCGGCAAACTGAAAGCTTTGTGTCAGCCGGCGCGCGTTTCACCTCGACGCGCGTGGTTCGAGCGGATATTTCGACGCGTTACGCACAATGGCGAGGCGAAAAGAGTGACGGACCAGCCCTCACCTTCCCCCCCCCCCCCCCCCACCGCGCCTCCTCCTCGCGTCTTCTCACGGACTATTCGGGAGAGATGAGCGAACGCGCGTTAATCCGACCTGTGTGACCCACGACCGTCGCGCGCCTTCTGATGCACAGGCCGAATAGAAAACAAACGTCAGTTTGTTCGCGATCGCGGCCCTCATTTGAATAGTCATTTAGACATTGTCCCACCTTGAGGGGAAGGGGGGCGGGCAGAGAGAAAGAGAGAAAGAGAGAGAGAGAGAGAAAGAGAGAGGGTACTTTTTGGTCCTCGAGGCGCGAGAATGACTCAATCTTCAAAGAGAGCGAAAGTGAGCGGTAGGGTCTCGAATGCATCACAATGTACCTCACGCTGCGCCGGAGGATGCAACGAACGGCGAGAGGAGTCCCCTCGCACGGTGTATGCTTGTGTGTGATCTCGCGCGTAGAATGATTTCTGTGCTCGGACCTTTAAGACACCGGCTGAATGGGATGATTTACTATGTAACTGTAATCGTTATTAATGCGCCGGTTGCACGTGGACGTTGCGAAACGCGGCTGAAAACATTTACAATTCTATAAACCGCGCCGTCTCTCTCTCTCTCTCTCTCTCTCTCTCTCTCTCTCTTCCTCTTTATCACACGCGCGCGTGCGTCCCGCGCGTGAAATTCATTTCTCGAAGAGGCCGCGGAGTCGGGTGAGAAAACAACGAGCGAAAACGCGACGTGTCAAAGGCCAGACACTCGCGGCTCATGGAGATGCTCGCGATTCATGCCCGTCCATTGATCATCCCCATTAATATTTTCGTAATCACGGCGAGCGGAACGAACGGCGCGCGTCTTCTCCGTTTCGCGCTAGCCGGGATAAATTGCGGAGCTCGCAAGCGGCATCGCGTCTTCTCGTCCGGACTATTAAGACGCGCGCGTCGGGTTCCTCTCGGCGTGAGGTCTCCGCGACACGGCACGTTCTCCTTGTCCAATCCGGTTTCAGGTTCGATTACGCGGTAGCGGTATATTCCATTCCGTGTTCTACGTTTCCTTCGGGCGAAAGCTGACACGGGGAGCCCGAGAGCGAGGCGTACGTTCGAGAGCGTCACACGAGCGAGCGATAACATTCGGCCAGGGCCGCGACGACGATCGCAGTGTACCACTAACACGTGGGTTGCTTTTCCGAATGGCCAAATGATGATGGGAAAGAAGCCGGGCTGTTCGGCAAAAAGAACGCGCGCTTTCCGCTTGAAGCTTTCGCTTATCAGCCGACGATGTGTCCATTGCGATAGTGAGTTTTTACCCCGTGAGGCGGCTGGCCTGCGTTTTTCATGATAGCAGATCTTATCTAACGCGGTTCCGGCAATATCGCTTCATCGTAATACAGGGAAGAGAGACAGTTTCCACGTAATCTTTCTCTCTGCCTCTCTTTGTCTCTCGACGCGTCGACACGACGCGATATTAACGTCCTGAACGCGCTGAGAGCAACGTGACGAATCTCCCGGATTGTCGCGTCGGCCGTAGAAAGCATCCCGCGGGGGTCACGTGCATTGACCGCGAGGCGGTGGCAAAATAAACGCTCGCGATACAATATCTTAGCGTCAGTTAATAGCCGAGATCCATCGAACCAATGTCTTCTCTCGTCCCGGTCTCCCTTCGCATTATCCTGCTGCTCGTATTATCCTGCGAGAACGATTCTCGCGCGCATCTCCGTCGGCGTCGCGCCGGTTTACGATCGCGGCCTCTCATCCCTCGCCCTTCCTCACCCATTTCGCCGGCATTTGCATTTTTATATTTATCGCAAAGGAGCGTCACGGCGCGTTTGTTCTGTGCCTCGAGCGCCATCGACGAATCGTCGCGTCGTCGCGTTCGTTTCTGATCAAAGATCTCCGCCCGTGCATTTCCCCGTCGCGAGGAGATCACGGGGGGGGGGGGGAAGATTAGAAAACTTTGGTAAAAATGAAAGAACAAGTGTGGATTATACAAAGCGTATAGTATTGCGTGAACGTTCGTTTCTTCCGCACGCTTTGTCACGTGATCTTGCTGCGCGAAGAATGTAAATTCGTACGATGGAGAGAGAGAGAGAGAGAGAGAGAGAGAGAGAGAGAGAGAGAGAGAGAGAGAGAGAGAGAGAGGAAAGGAGAGACAGAGAGAGAGAGAGAGAGAGAGAGAGAGTTCCGCGCGATGGATTTTTCGGTTGCTCAAAATTGCCAATCGCAGCAAATTGAAGGGTCAAAGTTCCCGCGGGTTTCCCCGGCCGTGTTACTTCCACGTACGACCAAAATTCCTTCTCGTCGGGTTCCACGCTGCGTGCCGCCGGAAGCCAGGCACACTGACGCCGTGGAGAACAGCTCGAGAATGAAGCTCACGCGCGCAGAGAGAGAGAGAGAGAGAGAGAGAGAGAGAGAGAGAAGCAGGAGCGAAAGTAGGAGTGACGAGAAAAGAAGGAGGAAAAGAGGACGCGCGACTCAGGCACACAGGCAAAACACAGCCGAAATGCTAACGGCTGGCTCTTTACGACCACGGAGCGGGCGCGTTCGCTCGGGTACGTTGGAGGAAAATGCGAGGAGAGTCGTCGTCCGCGTGAAGCGCCCGGCAAGAATTGTCCGCGTTCTTCGGCGTTCGAGGGTCAACGGTCCGCGGCGGAGGCGTTAAAATGTTATAGAACGCCGGACGGCGACGGAAGTGTAGTCCGGGAAATACCATAAAAACGATTACCAGAAACTAAGCGACGCAGCAGCGCGATCCCCGCCCGCGCCTCGTCGTTCCTCTGTTACGCGACGACGTTACGTTACGTCAAACAGATCGTAAACGACAATTTCGCGACGTGCGCGACGACGTATGGCTATATTTTATAAAAGCCGGCGTCGTCGGCGGGGACGAGACACACCGGTGGGATTTTTTACGACTCGTCATCTGTTATTTAAGGAAAGTGCAGCTCCCGAGGATGCTGCGCGGAGGCTCGCTTTAAATTTCAATGACGCATAAACCGACTTGTGTCCCCTTTCACGTCCTCCTCCTCCCTATTTCTAGCCCTTTAGTTTTGTGTATCGCGGAGATCTACGGGAAAAGAGAGAGAGAGAGAGAGAGAGAGAGAGAACAGTCGGCAGGGAGGAGTGTGACGGATCGAAGCGAGGGAGCAGACCGAAAGCGTGGCGCCGAAGGTAAATCCTGTCCGCCACTGTCGATACGATGCTGTAAAACCACCCTTTTCAAGCCCGCTGTAACGTTCTTACCCCAACGAACAGCCAGAGACGGTTACCCGAAAATATCGGTCGAGACGCCGCGCCGGCTCGCTCGCGCTCACGGGGACATTGCGAGGTCGACTTTGCCTCATGCGTACCATCATCCCTGTAACGCGATGAAGGGACGATGGACAATGGGTGCCGAAACGTCGGGACGTGTCGGGGCCTGGAAAGCTCGCGGCGGGACCAATTTTGCCAATTCCTCGCGGAAGCGATCTCGACGACAGTGAGAGATAATATATATATATATATATAGAGAGAGAGAGAGAGAGAGAGAGAGAGAGAGAGAGAGAGAGAGGAGAAAGTGCGAGAGGAAGAGGAGGGAGCTGGAGAGAAAGAGATACCCGAACACGGTGTCGTTTTGTCGTCGTATTATTCGCAACGACGATGTGTACATCGCGCGCGGCCGCGCCGACGGCGTACCGCCGACGACGACGAGGTCCCTGCACCCGGAGCGCCGATCGATAATCGATGGAACAAAAAGTTAGAATTTGTTTACAGTTTAGTAACCCAAATCAGGGCGGCGGCCCGCTATCCTCTCGGCCAACCCTCCGAAGCTTCCCGCTACCACTCTCACCCCCGCCATCAACCTCCGCCACCGCCGCCGCCGCCGACGTCTCCACGACCAACACGAGCCAGCGTTTCTCTTCCGACGGCGCTCTCTGCCATCACCAGTACCACCATCGTCGGCGAGTATCCCTCGTCACGAACGAAGCCGCGCGCCGCCGGTACCAACACCAGCAGAAGCCCGAGAGAGCGGCGCTACCAAAGCGCCGGGCGGCAGTAACGCAGGCGGAGGAGAGAGAGAGAGAGAGAGAGAGAGAGAGAGAGAGAGAGAGAGAGAGAGAGAGACCACCTATACCCAGTCGCCGTCACCGACACGTCGAGACCGTGCTCGCGTTGCTCGTTTCACTTTATTTTTCTCCACTTTTCCCTGCGCGCGCGCGCGCCCGAGCGAGCGAGCGAGCGAGCGGGCGGGCGAGCGGGAGAGCGAACGAGCGCGAGCGCGCCGTTTCGTTCCGTCAGACGAGTTTGCCGAACTACTTGCCCGTCCTGGCCCCGAATGCATTTGTCAAACGGTGAAACAAATTGGTAGACAGCTCACAAATACCAGCGCGTCGCTCGCCGCCGCGCACTCGTCGACCACGTAAACTGCCTTTGACTAATGTGTTGTTCATCCCCCGACACGGCTCATGTACTCCACATTCGACGAATTTTATAACTCGCGTGTTCCCCCTTCGTTTCTATCACCGTCCCTCGTCCTCTCTCTCTCTCTCTCTCTCTCTCTCTCTCTCTCTCTCTGCTGCGTTTCCTACGCGTGATCGCTCTCGATGTCGCGTTTTCGCTCCAAAGAACGCCCCGTTTCGATACGGCCGCGTATGTGCGAGGATTAACGTCTCGAGAGGAGAGGAGCTTAGATACGCTCGCGCTCGTTCACGACGGGCGAATTATTTTCACCGTCGCTTCGTCTCTCGCCTCTCGCCTCCCGCACTCCTCACATCCACAGTGTCACTATCTTCCCGGATAGCCGGCGTTTACCACCCCCCGCCGCCCGTCCGCGCTCATATTCGATATTGATCTGAAAGAATTCGCTACCGTCTCTCGGCGAGGAGACGCGAAAGGGAGGAACGCGGAGGAACGCCGGCTGCTTTTGCTTCGAGTAGAGTGACGCATCGTGTAACAATTCGATAGATAAGATCTCTCGGTGACCGGATATTTCAAGCTTACGCCGGACATCGACGTCTAATCGGGCGGTTTTGACGAAAAAGAAAAATGTGTAGCGACACTCTACTTTCCCGTGTAGGAAAATAATTACGCTGCGCGTTTCGTCGCGGAGAGTCTCTGCGAGGGAGGATATTTTTGAAAAAAGGCAGGTAGAGCGCGTCGGGTGAGAAATGAGTTTGCTCTTTTTGCGTCGAGTGCCTCTGTGCTCGACGAGGGGACTTGGCTGAAATAATATACAGAACGAAAAGGAAGGCAAATATTTCTCTGCGGCACAAGATATGAGCCAATTTCGTGCGCTCGTTTTGCGTGTGGCCCCCATTGTATCGGCTTCCCTCCCCAGGTATTAAGCGTCGTGACTTCACCACTTTCCGCGTCACGTCTCTACGAGATTAAGCTGCGCGCTGCCCCTCAACGGATGATTTCTTTATAATCTCACGCCACTGCCCGAAGGTATCACCTTCGACGAAAGCCGCTCTCTCGCCCACCGCGGAAAACTCCCAATCTCCCCGGGAAGCGTAACAATCACGGAGCGCATAGCTCGCAGTTTCGCGTTCGCCGCTACGAAAGCCGAAGGAACAAATAGGGCGCATTCGAGTCGTCGCAGCGACGGGACAATTTACAAACGCGTCTCCATTAGTCGGTCATTATTTCGCCGGATGATGTGTACGCGTCGTCGCGATCGTCGATCGCCTCTTTCTCTCGCTGTGCGCCATCGCCTTTGCAAAAAATATTTTCAAGTGTTCGGGGAATCTGATGTCGCGATTGATCGCGTAACCAGGCAATATCCTCCCGAGCGAGAAAAAGAGAGAGAGAGAGAGAGAGAGAGAGAGAGAGAGAGAGAGAGAGAGAGAGAGAGAGAGAGAGAGAGAGGGAGGGAGGAAGGGAGGGAGAGAGAGCTGCTCTTTGCCCGCGCCATAGATACACAGATATGCTCTCTCGAGTAACTAGAATCGATCCGCGAGGCTCGCGGCGAAGCGCAGATACGCGAATGGCCGATGCCTAGGTGTTGGATTTTATGACTTATTGACTCTCGTCCATGTTTACCGGACTCGGTGCGACGGCCATGCGGCGCCAAGCGTCGAGAATGCGGCCACCTTCGCGAGCGAACAACCGTCGGACACGTCGAATCGATCGATCTCTCTTCCCGCCACCTCCTCCTCCTCCTCCTCCTCCTCCTCCTCGTCCTCCCCCCCGGCCGCTATTTTTTGGCCGTTTTTCGCCGTCGCTCGGCCGGATCGTCGTCGACGACGCACGTAGCGATCGCGATCGTTATTACTGATCGACATTAATATCTTCCTTTATCCGTGTCGGGCTTGGGCGTTAATCCCAATTGCAATGGCACGGATGAATGATCGCGCTCGCGATCGTCTCGCGACAATCTTATAAGGACCGCGATGGTAATGTTACTCTTTGCGTGCCGTCTTATAAATGAGATGGCATATCGGCTAATCGGACGGTACGCAGCGGAAAGTCGCGCGCGTTACCTCATCGCGCGTTTATGACGATTGCGACGCGCGCGCGCGTGTCCGGGCGATACGAATAACGTCGTCCGCTTCGCGCGGTGCGACGTTAACACGACGTCCTTTCGCATCTCCTGCCGCTTGCAGCAGCGGCAGCCGACAAATCCGTCGTGCAAATAGGCGAGTGCAAAGGCGCCGCTCTCTCGCTGCGCCGAGAGGATCTCGCGCGTATAAATCCGGCCGGCCCGGATCGCGAAACGCCGCGAGATCTCTCCCACGCAAATATTGAATTTTCCTGATACCGAGCCGCGCCGCTGCGGTAATAAAGCAAGCGATGAAAACATGATCGAACGTCTTGTAAACTGACGCCGGAGTGGGTAGAGAGCCGCATGCATAAGTGATGTGCGCGCGCGCGTTCGCGCGGCGGAAATACGAAAATGAACGCGCCGTCGTCGGCGCGCTTCAGCGAAATGAATTCTTTCCGTGCGGTTTTTCTCGCGGTTCTCTCACGGAGGAGGAAGGGGTGCAAGTGGGAAGCTGGGAAATTTCTTAGCCGAGAATAATGGAATGAATTGGCGGCGCTACACTGAGAGAAAAGTATATGATATTTGGAACTGTAATGATATAGTAACTAAATTATAGTCCGAAATATCATATTTATAGTAAGTATAAGGATTTTTCGATTCTCGGAGTTTCCGCCGTGGCAGGACGTCTCTCGGGCCAGTGTCGGCGGCGTGGCTGACGACAGACGCGCGAGTCGTTTGTCTTTTGTTCGGGATGCGCGAAGAGCGCGCGCGTGCGAGTCAGTCTCCCGAAGGACGGCAAGTGGTGCTCTTAGGCTGGTATTCATAGTCAGGTCTTATATTTAAGACAGTCTTAAGTTCACTTTCAGATACTCTATAGCCAATGAAATGCTTTGTACAAAGTTTGAAGATAAACTTAAGACGGTCTTAAATATAAGATCCGACTATGAATACTTTGGCCTTTGAATAAATATACTGTTCTTTCGTTTATGGACGTGTCCAGTGATTTTGAGAAATCCCCCCGTTTTATGAATCAATCTATCCGAGTCCCTACATAAGTATTACCATAATATCGGCAATGATTACAATATAGGCATAGTGCATAACCAACCATATAATATAATATTTTTACTAAGAATTATAGTAAGTTAAACTAAAATTATTGTATGGATACAAATATAAAATAGTAGATAAGGTAACTCTTTTATATAGTCAATATTACCAGAATATTCGTTAAATGATGACAGATGTAACTATACGAATATTAAATCTCACTATATTTGTGAATGAGAAATTACCATATATGTGGTAAAAGAGTAACTAAACAATTATTTGAGACAATCATTGACTATATATTTGTGTTTATTCTACTATATTTTGCAGGTTCCGCGAACTATAAAGATATGATTGGCGCCAAAATGAACTGTAAAATAAAGTGAGATTATAGTTAATTCAACTATATTTTTCTTCCAGTGTAGATATTTATGCAACTCGCCGCGACAACCGCCGCGATCGACCCGACATTCGTCAACGCGATTCCCAAAAGCGCGCTGTGTGCTCGCGAGAGGCTGAAACTCGTGAAACTCGCGGACTCGTCGAGCGAATTCGCGAGGAAGACGCGGAGACCTCGAGCAGCAGCGCGACGCAAGAAATGCGCATCGGCGCGCGCGAGGCGGCGTCGAAGGGCGGCCGGGCGGGGCGTATCGGCGGCTAGGTTTATCGAATAGCTGCGGGATTAGTTCGCCGTTGGCGCGAAGATTGCGCGTACGACGGCGCTTTATCTGCGATCGGTAAATATCGGCCGCACTTTTTTTCTCCCAGGAGCGCGAAAGAATGGAACGGGCGGATATCGGTGCCACCGGAAGACGCCCCGAGCCGATGACTGGCCCGTGACTCGCGCAACGGCGTGTGTTGCGAGCGTCCGCGCGCGCGCGCGCGCGCTGTTATTATGCACGTGAAAGTATAGTCGCCACGGGAGAATAAGGATATATAGGTGCGCGTGCGCGCAGCCTCTCCGATACAGCAAGCAGCCGCGTAATTTACTTACGGTCCCCGCCGCCGTGATTTTTCCCGGGCATTCTCCTCGGCAGCCGCCGCCGCGGCGCGTTCCGAGAAATTTCGCGGCCCGCTTGGCGTTGCGGCAGCCGGAGGAAGCGTAGTCTCGCGATGCATGCGAATTTCGCCCAAGGAACGTTCCGCTCAATCGAGAGAGCGTCACGCTCGATCGCTCGGTGCGAACAGTGCCGGAATGTACCCTCTGATCAGAGCCGGTTAAATAAATCGCCAACGAGCCTGTCCACACAGCGCGCGCGCGCGCGCGCGCGCGCGACTCGCGCGAGATCCCTTCAAATTCCCAACTGGTTTTCACAACGGACGGGGGATTGTCGCGAGCGCGTTGCACAGGCACTTTGCGCGCGCTTTCGCGTCTCAACGACCTGCAGAGCGCGATTACGGTATCGCTCGGCGATTACGTCGTCCGCGGCGATCACGGCGCGATTAAAGTGTCCCTCGCGGACAAAGCGCTGTAGCGCGGCGGGCGCGATTTCGTATTCGC
This sequence comes from Harpegnathos saltator, assembly GCF_003227715.2. Lineage (NCBI taxonomy): Eukaryota > Metazoa > Arthropoda > Insecta > Hymenoptera > Formicidae > Harpegnathos > Harpegnathos saltator. The sequence goes on from NW_020230382.1 coordinate 1,777,884, forward strand.
GGCTCGGATACGCAGCCGAGAACGATTCCGCGAAAACGGCCAACGAGAAGTGTTCTCCGCCAGTGCTGCTCCTGGTGCACCAGCGGATGGCGACTATCGGCAGAAGAAGTCGGACAGTGCGCGCTTATGCAAACACTTTTAACCGGGCGTTCCGCAGCCGGTCTCGTCGCGTCGACTCGCGCCAGGCTGTATCTCTGTGAAGAACTTCTTTTCCCCGGCCGCCTCTTCGTTGTAGCCTCCTTGTGTTTGTCTACGCTCGCGTATTTGCCCGACGCATTCCACTGTCGCTCGCGTTGCGCCGGCACAATCGCGGTAAGCGGCCGCGGCGAATCGCTGCACTTTGCCGACTGCAGTCGTTAAAGGACATCCGAGAGCGCGCGCGCGCGTTTTAGCACGACGAGCGCAGAAAAGCTGCATAATAATTCGCCTTCGCGAGCAGAGGTTTCTTTCTCGTCGGTGCCTTGCGATTATCATCGGGACGCAAAGAAAAAATAGATGAAGCCAGGGGTGCTTCTCTTGTTTAACAGGGCGACCGGGCGGAGAATGGATTGGAAAGGGGGAAATTAATGATCGTATTCGCCGCCGCGCCGCCGAGCCGCACGCGAGCAGAAGTGTGCGATTTCTATTTATATCTACACGCGTATCGATACATGTAGACACTGGTGGAGCATGTGTCAGGCTGGATTAAAACAGCGATGAAACACGAGGAAGCTTGTAGCTTGACAAAGAGGCGAAAAAGTGCAGATCCGCTTTAACCAATCGCGCGTCGATCGTAACACGTCGTCGTCGTCGTCGTCGTCGTCGGTGTGCGTGAGAACCGAAGGGGATGTCCTAAGATTTGTCACTGTCGCGAACCGTTCGGCAGCGATAATGTTCGGCAAGACGGATCGGCCTCGGTTCCGCGGGGTTTGCTCAACGCAACCGTCTACATATTCGACACGTCTACACGTTCGCCGGCGAAACTGGATCCGCCCGATACACATTTTGACGGCACGCCGCCCTTTCCTGCCGCCGGCTGTGAACGGCCGTGCGACAGGAAGTCAAGTTCCCGAGCTAATTACGCCTCGTAATTTGGGAGCCTGCGCGTGATATTTTCCCGCTGCCTTTTCGTTTTCTTCTTTTACTTTGTTTTTTTTTTACACTGTTTTGGAAAGAAAGATTATTTTAGAAGAATTATCCCGATTTTTGCGCAGTCTCGATTATGTCGAATATATTTTCAGTCCGCGTCTTTCGATCGTTATAATTAAACGGTGTTCTACGTGCTGCATATAAATGTGTATTTTCCGGTCTCGCCTTTCCTGCGGTTTTTTAAGCGAGAGTGCACGTATGTATCTCTCGGTGGTATTTTAGGGAAAAGTTTTCGCATCGAAATAGATTTTCCGCCAGACGTACGACGAGTAGAGAGCTCCTGTCCGTATCAATTTTCTGCACTTTTAGTAGCTCGGAATAGCTACCGAGAATGCGAGCGGCGACTGTATTTTTGGTAGGAGAAGCTCTCTTCGATATGACGGAGGTCAAGAAAATTGGGACGTTAGAAAATGTAATATTGGCGCGTACGCGGACAATCATGCACACTTATCGATTCCTTGCTCAAAGCCCCTGTTATGCGGCCGCTCTCCGACACTACGCTGCATCGGCGGGATTAATTCGAAATAACATCGGCGATAACAGCTTTAATCTTAGCCGTGGCCGATATTACCTGAGTGTCGGCTTATCGACGACCATGTGAAACGGTTGGGTGGCGCTTAAAGAAATTACGCGAAGATCGTTTGGGAGAATCGAACACTATTCGCTCGTTGAGTGTTTTATTGGTGATCGACGGGGACATTTATAATCGCGCCCCCTCTCCCCTTCGAATCGGTTTTGTTTGAAAATATTCTGCACAGTGTGTGTGCGCGCACACACACACACATGCAATGGTCTTCTTGAAAAACATTATACACACACACACACACATTATATGTACATATATACATATATTTCTTAGAAAACAATTGTTTGGGGTTATCAACGATTTAGATAAAAACCTTCATTACGAAGATAAGAATCGATCTTGTGGAATGGAGCCGATTAAACGTAGAAATTCGAGTAACAATCACCGAAGGATCATTTTTGCGTCTAGCGCGCAGCGTGAAAGTCGATTTATCAATGAATCGGACATAGCTCGACATATTTCTTTTCTCAGAACAAATACGACGCACGCGAGATAGCGAGTCAGCCGTGAATCAAAAGTGCGTCCGTGAGCGCAAGCGCCGTTCAAACATTGATTAACTTTTTACAGTGTTTCTCTATCTGATGTCGGTGTAGGGTACGTATCCGGTGGGCATAAATCACAAAATAAACAGTAGTAGCAGGAAATCCGTCGTCGCCTTCGCGGCGACGCGCAGAAATCGTTCGCGCTCGATCGTAGATTTCACGGCATTCAAAGACGTACGATCGCTTATTGCATCGTGTCTCGCTTGGCGTCGTGCACTTGGTCGTTGCGACCTTGATTTGTTATTGTATAACTCGAAGCGATGAAAAGCGCTCTTTCACGCGCACGCGCGCGCGCGCGGAATTAATGGAAAAGGTTTTTATACCTATTATTAGAAAATTCGAGCCGGGAGATAATCGTTGATAATCGAGGCAATCGGTGAGATCATCTTTTAATCTCAGTTTCATCTGCAGTCACTCGGCGAGTATTCCACAAAAATGTCGCAGAAATCTGAGGAAGCAATGATATTGCAACTTGCCGCACAAGTATCGCGGGAGGCTATAATTGCAACAGTATCTTTGGTCAGACTCTTATCTGTAGGAGATACTTTTCTTATTGACCAAGTGTTCTACTTTAAGCGTCTATTAATCGATATAATGGCTCTCATGATACAGAGGGAGAAGGGGGAAGTTGCACGCACGAATATCCGCTCGGGAGACTCGTCGGCTATTATTTATTTCGCCAAGAGCTTCGTCGCACGTCCAATCCGAAAATCACTCGAAACACGTTATCGACGCACAAGACGAGCCCCGACGTCTTCTCGACGAGTTCGTCGAAAATTCGGCGAACATGCGCGATTAACGCGCGACGCTCTCGAATGCTCGACTTGTGGCTAACTCGATCGGAATGATCGGCGATTGAGGAGGCGGTTGAGGAGGAGGAGAGATTCTTAGTCACGACTTATACAATCTCAGACGATAAGCTAACGCAAGAAGTATCTCTGCCGCTTGCGTAGAGCGCGTGTATTTGTCATGTGTGTGTGTGTGCGTTAAGTCTTCCCATTAACTGCACTCGCGGATCTCCTGCAAAGGCAGCTCTCATCGGCACGTGAGAGATCGACACGTGGTCTTCGGCAAAGCTTCGCGCGGCTGACCACGTGGTTGCACGTGGTGCCGGCGCTGAATCAAACTTCACCCACGACAATGGCGCTGCTTGCGAGTCGGCGAAGCACGTACTCTTCTCAGTATACGACGGCGGTACGCGTCGATAAATCACGTTATTGTATAATTATAATGAACGATCGCGCGCGCATAAGATCGGGGCGCACAAGCCGTTCCGCGATTGATCGGTAAGACGAAGAGGACGTCACGAACGAAGGAGGAAATGTCTATCGCGCTCACGGTGTCGTCTCTTTCTTTCTCTCTCTCTCTCTCTCTCTCCTTCCCTCACGTTTTATTTCTTCGCATCGTGCGATATTTTCGGCAATATCACGATCGATCTGAGCGTATGGATAAATAATTGTCTCCTGTATCTCGGGTCACGGATGTGTATCGCGCAGCGGACTAACTCGCAGAGATAAGCAATCTCGTGTGCTAACGGCTGGATTCCTGTCGCTTTAATCACCGCTCTTTACCTCACTAACTTGCGCGAGATCTTCCTATTTCCGACGGAAGGGGTTAATACACTTGCTAAATATCGATGACGAACCGCGCGGCGCGAGGACGCGCGACGTGCGTCACACGTGGCCGGCCGGCCATTTCTTTCAACGCGATGAATTCCATCGTGTGACACAGATACCGCGCGCGCGCGCGGCCGCGGTCGGTGATATTTATTTGGACTGATCAAATCGACGTCTCCAGGCCAGTTTGCCGACACGACTTCTGGCCCGCGACGGACGCGGGAGAGTCGCGCATTCGACGACGATCGCGCTTCCCAGTCGAACGCACCGGCGGCACGTCTAGGAACGCCTAGGCGTATAGGCGTGTAGTCGTAGACAATAAATAAGATACGATAACGAGAGTTAGCAACCGCGGACTCGGCCGCAATCTTATCGTGACGCGCGCACACAGTCGCGCACGATCGTCGCGAATTATACCGATTTTTCGAATCGGCGGCGAAGCCTTTATCGTGTAAGCGCGATTATGCCCTCCCTTCTCCGCCCTGCGCATTTCTACCGCGCGCATGAATATGCCATGTGCGCGCCTCTCTGTGTGCACAAGAGCTGGGCTTGTGCGCGAGTATAGCGGTCTCTAGGACCAAGCCGCAGGCAAGCTCGCGAGAGCAAGTGTCGACCGCGCGCGAGATTCGCTGTTTGTGTTTCGCGGCAGCTGATGTATCTCGTCTCGCGCGATAGGATCGTACGCGGCCCCGCGGTTCGGGGATCCGCGCAGGTTTGACGTTGCCGATTTATTCATGAAGAACGAGCGCGCAGTCGATACCAGAGAGTGTATACGCGACCTCCCGCGTGTTTACCGTTCTCGGGGGCGTTTCCGCGCGACTTGGGCCTCCCTGAGGAGGATCAACTCGCGCGAGTGCGATTCTAAATCGCGCGAGTCCCTTCGAAAACTTCGGACAATGCGTGCGCGGCCAAGTGATGTTTGCGCAGTCGTCCAGGCGAAGCCGGCCTTTGAACTTTGCACGTCTTTCGGGCCGCGCTTCGATGATTGACGGCGAAAGAGGCGGCCGAAGTGAGCGCGAGCAGCCCGTGAATGGAAATCCCGCGGAGAGCTCGGCGCGCACTTTCTGCGGACAGAAAATCCATTCACGCGCGCTCCCGCGCTCGCGCTCGTTTAAACAACAAGGGGACGCTCCCCGACACTTGTCGAGGCGCCGTTCTAACGCGTCTATTACGTGTTTGCAAATATTATCCTCGTGACTTAGAACCTTCCCCGCGGGCGACGCGGCCCGCCGTGACATTTTGCGCCGACATTCGCTCTCGTTTCTCGGATTTTTACGCGCGGCTCCTTGAGAGAGGAAAGAACAAAACTAATGGCGAAAGCCGCGCCGAAAAGCGATTTAAGTCAGCAATAACATCGCGCTACGTCCCTTCGTCGAATTCGCGTTGTTTGCGCGCTATCGGAATACAAAAGTCATCGCGCGCGCCTCGACTGGCCGGCCTCAAATTTTTGCGATCGACGTAAGCGACGCTTAAGAATGCGAAAAGTCTGAGCACCACTGTCCGGGGCCACACATGTAGTATTATTGTTGCAGAGTGGATCTCTCGTCTCGCGAGACGCGCTGTTGTTGTAGAGGCGTGAATGTTATTGCAGCGGAAAGTTGTGGTGTCACAAAGCTGCGGTGGGTCCGCGTCGTGGCGTTACAACCGCCGTTCGCGCGGATCTTTGCCTAAAAGCGTCGAATGCCGAACTGACGGACGGACGTATCTTTTTCGTGTTATCGCTGGGAAAGGAGTTGACCTCCCCCTGCCCTACTCCTTGCACCCTCCCTCCCACGGCAACCGTAAATTCGCCGCAAGAACATAACCGCGCCAAGTAGCCACAGCTAGCGAGGACGCGCCGGCCGCGCCGTTGTGAGAGAGCTCGAGTTTCAGGCCCGGGCCGGCAGTAAAAAGAATTATTAAGCACTGAAAAACCGCGCTTTACCCGCTTCGCGTCTTTTATGTTTACAGCTACGTCTTCATTCGCTTCTCTCACGCGACTCTCCGGCCGGCCGACGCGACGGACCGCGCTCTTTCACCGGCATTATCTGTTTCCTCGAAGGATAGAATCGTCATAAAGAGGGAGACAGAACGAGAGAGAGAGAGAGAGAGAGAGGGAGGGAGGGGGAGAGAGAGAGAGAGAGAGAGAGAGAGAGAGAGAGAGAGAGAGAGAGAGCTGTCGAGTATCGAGAGAATGCGAGCATCGATCGGACGTAACTTTTCCTTACTATGTGCTCAAAATCGCGCGTCAAGAAGCGAGGGAGACTCAGATCTGCGCACGGAACAGAGTTCGTTGCAAGAAGAAGAAATATTAATATAGCACTTTCCGTCATCGTCTCTCGATTGAAAAATCCAATCCAACAGAGTGCATCTCGTCTCATATCGGCTTTCGGAAGAGGGAGAGGGATGGGGGAGGGCAAGGGTATCTAAAAGCGGCGGCCGGTCGCGCGCGATAATTCACTCGGCGAGTTGATCCTCGGTCGGGAAGTTTTAATCGCTAAATGGGAATATTGCACCGGGTTCTTAAGTTTTATGAACTACATACCGTCGTCCGGAGTACATCGCGCTTCTGTCCGGTTAATTTTACGCCGGTCGAAAGTTGGCACGAGAGAGTCCCCTCCTACGGACGGAATACGCCGCTTATTAATTCTTAACCGGCGCTCAAAGTCAACGCGAATACGCGCCCGGCGGTACGAAGAATTCTTGACAAATTTCGAGATTGACGCGGGAATCCCGAAGAGAGAGAGAGAGAGAGAGAGAGAGAGAGAGAGAGAGAGAGAGAGAGAGAGAGAGAGAGAGAGAGAGAGAGAGAGAAAGGCACAGACTGTCGGTAATAATTTGAGGAACCGCGATAGACCACACAGGACAGAAGGGGTTGCATCCTCGGAGGGTCCTGCCTCCTGAGACGTAGGTATGTGTAAACCTTCTGGCACGTTACGATGAAATAAAACGTGAGCCTGGCGTGCCTCCATCCACTCGCCAGGACCTCTCTACCTCTCCCTCTTTTTCTTTCTCACTTTCTCTCTCTCCGTCTCTCTCACACACGAATCCTGCGAGACACCGTCGACCGCGTCGTTACGTTAATGGGACGGCCGCTATTATTTAATTCCACCAAATTGCCGGTCGGCCCGCCGAGAAACAGGCGTAAAGCCTCCTAAAAACCGCCGCGGGTCCGCCGTACTCCCGGGCTCTATGCGACGAGGAAAAAGGAAAGGAAACGGACTAACGGGGCAAATAAAATCCGAGAGATCGAACTCGGCCCTCAAACGCCGGCGCGCGCGATCGTCTCGTTGCCGTAAATTACTCTCTTGCGCGGGCCCCGATACGAACGCGGCACGCCGTTCATACGGGATGCCTAATTATATTTTTCCCGCGATCGTTAATATCCCTATTAATTTATCCGGACCACACGAAGCGAAACCACACCAAGCCGACCTCTATCGCCAACTTCCACGCGCGGCATTCAAAGCCACGCTGCTTCCTTTTATTCGCCTTGCGCGTCCTCGGAATCCCTCGACGCGGCGCGGCGCATAATCTCCATCCCTTTCTCTCTCGCGGAAGCCAACTAACGAGAGAGAGAGAGAGAGAGAGAGAGAGAGAACATCGAGTCCAAGTTCCAAGTTTGCATACGATTTTTCGAGATTACTTCCAATCGAATCGTCTCTGGCCGACTACTCGTCGCGCTTACTTTCTTCCACGAGGGCAGGCAAGAAGAGGTCCCGGCTGGCGAGATCCTCGCCAGCTGGTAAATCTCGCGTCGTCCATCTGGAGAAAGGAGCGATCGTACGCGTCACTATTGCGCAGCGTGCGCAGCGCAGCGCGTACACGCGGGAGTTGAGTTACGCGCCGCGGTGTCGCGCGCGCTCTAGAGAGAGCAAAGGAACGGAGGTGAGGAGAAAACGTATTAAAAGGGCATAAGAGAGCGGGCCGCGACCGCAAACTGATTAAATGCGGTCTGCGCGGGTCGCGCCGCGGGACTTAATACGAGCGTCGTGTAAGTTACACGGGCTCTCTCGAAGGGGGACCTGCGAGCGCGCTTACCTGTACCACCGCGCGTCGCCTCCACGCGACACGTTACACGTTTCTCGCTCGGCCTCTTTGAACCAGTTTCTCTCCCCTTCGCGTTTACAACGCACGCGTTTTGCGGCTGCCCGCTCGCGACGCGGCGCGGCGCGGCGCGGCGCGGCGCGGCGCGGCGCGGAGAAATTGCTTTTGCACCTACTGAAAACGATCGCTTTCGTAATCCGGTCGAAAAGCGCACTCGCGGTCTTACGTAAGCGCGTAAATCGCGCAGAAATCGCGCCGCCGCGGTTACGTTGTACGGCGGCTCGCAATCATTCGTCGCGTAGATTGCTCGTTCCGCGTTTGTCAGAATCTCAGAGTGTCAGTATCCGTGCGCAGTATCGTGCGAGCGATGCCTAACGTTTTCTTCGTTATTATATACGTCGCGTTGGGAAAAGCGTTTCGCAACGCTTTGATATCTCGCGTTCCCGCACTCTGACGGCGGGGCATCGTTCATTTATCCCGCCGAGCGGCATCTGTCCGGCAGGACGGCGAAGATACTCGCTGTAATTTACACACTTGCCCAAGGTTGCTTTTGAAATGCTTTTGAAACGGGGGGACGGGAGGATTATAAATGGGATGCTTGCGGTATTTCCAGATAGCAGATTGCAGATAGCGGTATTTGCAGATCGCGTTTCGGATACACGTGGAATAATAATTGCTCCGAGAAATGTTTGCGCCGTAAACGAGAATTATTTCGTTCGTTTGGACATTGTCTGTACGCGTGTGTGTATTGGTATACCGAGATGTCTGACGAATATCGAGCGGTGATAAACGCACATTGCAGTCGGAATGCTTGATTGGCACGCAGTCTGCAATCTCTGGCGATGATTCACAATAACATTTCGTGAATCGCTGCGCGGTCACCGTTTAGAAGATAAACGATCCGGTCGAATGTACGATATAACGCGAGAGGCCGTCGGAAGATATCTCGCCACGGATTTATGTATAAATTTATGTCATTCTTCATATATTCCGCGTGGTCTTTTTTCTTCCGTCAAACACACGGAATGTCGCAAAAAACTGCCTTACTTTAATTTACTAGCAACTTCTACGAGCTTAATTCGAGCCGAAAATCCTCGCACGAAAATATCGAGGTCGCGATTATTTCTCAATTATAAGCGCTCATATAACCAGGCAATAATATCTCGCGCGCCTTGGCTGTGTCTATCGATCTGTCATCTGTTATTGATTTCCGCGGCTCAGCTGATATTGACTTTTATGACCTAGCTGTAAAGTTCTCCGCTTTCTTACGTGCACCGTGCATCCGCTATAACGATCAGCTGATATCAACAAGTCGATTACTGATAATAAGTGTTAACTGTCGCGCGCGAATTAGTTAATCCTCGCAATAAAATTTAAATAATCGATTGATCACTCCTTTCAGGAGAATTATAAACCCCGTTAGACATGTGAAGAATAAAGTTTATCCCCTCGCGAAAATCGATAACGGTTAATTACGGATCTGACCGTGAGGAAGTAACACGACATCGTTCGACGGATCACGGCGGTCGCGACATTTTCTACTCAAGCCACGTTTCAATGCAGTATAAAAAAATATAATTTAAATACATATATATTATATGTCGGAATCGAATTCATGGTCTTAAACACACAGGCGGTGACTTTTCATCAAAGTTCAATGCGATTTGCGTTGAAAATCAATACTACTCATACAAATATGTGACACACTGTGTGTGTGTGTGTGTGTGTGTGAAATTTAACACTCACCGTTGCGCGTCGAGGTCCATCGACGAAGTCCAGCCGCTACATTCAGCTTCCAGCGTCGTCCCACGTTGATTGCACTTCATTTCATTGCATTCGCGACGCGTTTAATGCTCACGTTCAAACGGCGTTTAATAAACGTATCGATGGTACCGACAAATATATATAATTTATTTTTTATCTAGACGGATCCTACGAGTTTCGTTCGAAACGAGATATATAAAATCGAAATTTATGAATTTCTCTCTAATAAATTTTTCGCGATGCAATAAATTTTGGGACTTCGAAAACAGCATTTGACGATACGATAATTTTCAGCATGTCGCGAGTCGCGCGTTAAAGGTCACGAAACGAAGACCGCGGCGTCTTCAGCAAAATCGAAAATGACGAAGATAATATACCATCTCTACTTGTCAGAAAACAGGTTTCTCGCTTTGCGTTATAATACACTCGCGTGTCATTTTAATATACTCACGGCACGAATCGCGTATAAAAAAGTCGATGATGCACGTCGCGAATTAAACGCGGAAGTAACGTAACGAAAAATACAAATCTCGCGGAAGGAACGTAATCGCGATGCAAACGTGACACGAACAAACCTGAAGATAAAAATAGAAAATAACGTATGACAGTTTAGCGATATTCCATATATTTCACGAAAAAGAAATTCCACGGCTATGTGGAAGATATTTTTAGTATGATATAAATTTATCCTCGTATCTAAGAATAAAACACAATCGCGGGGCGATATCGTTAATTCAGCAACGCGCGCGTTCAAACGTAACGAAACAATCAAACATAATATCAAAACAACTGTGAAACTCCTGCTTTCTCAGTTGACATAAGCACAACACGTAAACAAAGGCTCGCTCGCACGACCAAATCTCGTGTAAGCAAACTTCGCGTTTGAAACAAAAAACCAATACTTTGCATCTTCATCGTGACAAATTCTCGGAAAGAATTTGTCGATTAATATGATATTACATCTTGCGCAATTTTCTGTCGATTTTACAAACTGACTACTCATTCGTGATTGCACACTAGAGCAATCTGGCCGTTATGCTCTGACTTTCAATCGGTATCGGTAAAGTGTTAAAGATAGGAAAGTTACGGCAAGTCGGTGACCTTACCTTCGAGCTGATTCTGCTCGGCCCGAACCGGATCCTCCGGTGCAGCAATCCGCGTTCACCAGACCCTCTAAACACAAAGACAATTTCTTTAATTAGTTAATTAGTTATTAGATGCAGCTCTGATATAAAATTGAAGATCGTTATATTGCAATACGAGTTTCGACTGTATAATTCTCTGTTAAATCAAGTAGTATCAAAATACAATAGGTACCTCCGAAGAGACTCTCGGACGCTCCTGAAGTTCACGATGATTCCAGCACACTATTCGCACGCGCGAAATATTATAATAACGCGTTTTCGCGAGTCGATCCGATTAATGTAAAGCAAAGTGGAAAATCGCGCGCGATATGTCTTTCATTTGCGCACCGCCTTTGTACCGCCGACCGTTTCAACACTGTGAGCGTGTTGTTCTGCCGAGAATCAACCGACTAACTCTCTCAGTCGTGTTTGAAGCAGCACCTTTGTACGATTCCTTTCATTGCTTTGACGTCGATTATTTTATATAATATTATCACAGGCTATTTTTCGTATTACCCAATTTTTTAATGCGCGCTTCACGACGTCTCGCGCGCGGAATATTATAACGCGTTTTCCGGACGCGGCCGAAAATCGACCCGATTCATTCCGGAAGGTGGAAAGTAACGCGCAGCGGAGCGTCTGCCGTCACGTTCACCGTCACGCCGTATTATGAGACCTAAGCGCGGCGCAAGCACCTTGATATATCACCTTTGTCTCGGAGGTCGAACGCCTCTCGACATAAACACGAGTGATGTTTTATCGACCTTGTCTCGCTATACGGGATGCCCCAAAAATGTCAAACGATACTTTACTAACATTCAGCTACTTGATCGGCACTATTTTGATATATGTTTTCGCACTGCCGAATGTTTATATCCGTGAAACGCGTTTCTTTGTGGCGGACGTTGTTCGTCGACTGTACAAGGTTATCGTAATCTCGAGATAGAAGGGTCGAAGGTGTCGTTTCTTGTACGCTAGAAAAATCGCTCGTATGATAAATCGTAGTGCTTTCACGTTCGATGCAATCGATGCCAAACGAGAAACGGACGCGATTTGTCGCGCCCTAAAACTGCTCGCAGGTTGCGAGCAGGTAACAGATTGCCGTGAGCGTGACTAATTGGCGCGCAGACTGCAATCTGCAGCCTGCTAAGTTTGTGACAAATAGAGGTAAAGGAAAGCGTATCGTTTATGACATAACCGGCCGCTTAAAACGTTTCCTGTCCGCGTGAGACTAATCGTATAAATTATTCATCGACGTAATAAATACGACACGCATTTGAGAACGTCGCTGATGTTTATGAATGTGGACATTATTAGCTGCGCGGTGCCGTCGATCATCGTTTCTTCGTAAACGAACGCTTCTGTGTTCTTTACACGAATCGTTAAATCGACTTCCGATTGGTTGAAGAATTTTTAAATAATAGGAAGCGCCAAGGATACCTGGAATATTCTCTGCTCGTGAAATGTTCTCTGTCAAGAAGTTCTCTGTCTGAAGGAAATGTTGATAATTCACGTGAGAAAAAGGCAAATCCAGCTAAATTTCCGACGACTTTTTAGTTACGTAAGATATATTTTTCTGCGCGAGCCGACACTCACTCAATATTGAACTCTGAACCGAGTCGGATCTCCTCTCGCTGCAGATCTTCCAAAAATACACCAGCGACGGCGAGTCGCAATCAGTCCGACTGATTACCGCGTGTACAGGCAACGCTCGCAGGCATGGCCGATAAAGCGGTACGAGCCGCGCGGCGTTATTTTTCATGCGCGTAGTATACGGCATTACTTCGACCGCGATATCGTCGCGACTCGAATTCCGTGAGATTATGGCGTTAATTAGCGGCGATTAATCGCCGAGTGCAGCTCGTAAGCGAGCGAGCGAGCGAGCGAGCGAGCGAGCGATCTTGGAATTCGGGGCGTCCGAACCTTTTTAGAGCACGCGTCGTTCGACCGCGCAGTCAACCTATAATAAAGATCTCGTGCGCGCGCGGACTCGTTCGTCCGAAGAGCAGACCGAAAATAGAAGAAAGAACATAACGTTGGTACATATATATTTCAATCCGTGACCGTGTCATCGGTTACTCAGCATGGAAGAGTTTGAGGATGTGGGCAGCTGCTGCGGACGAACGATTCGTCATTCGAGTCGGCAGCGTAGTGACGGCTATCAATCCGCTTTACGTTCGTGAGCTTCGTTCTAAATAAGAAGTAACGCTCTCGCGACGCGTCGTGCTTAATCAATGGTTTCGCTCTCGCTTCGCGACGCTTCGGGGCTTTAACCCGGTTAGTTTATCAGAGATTGACACTCGGCCATTGTCTCTCTCTCTCTCTCTCTCTCTCTCTCTCTCTCTCTCTCTGTTTCTCTTTTTCCGTTTCTTTACCTCTCTTTCTTCCTTCGTGATTCCGATTGCGCATCGTTGAAGGTCGAGCGGGTATCGGGACCAATCGGCGATAAGACTCGGCGTGTGTGAATCCGCGTACCTGTGGCGCTGTGATCGAGCGTTTCGTCGAGTAGCGCCTCGTAATCTTTCTTTGAAAACGTGAATGAGGGAGGTAAAAGGCATCCTCTCACGAGGATTCCCCTCCGAGAGGTTTCCGGCCCGGCCCGGCCCGGCCCGGCACGGCACCGCCGGAGGGAACAAAGGTCCTGTAGTATTGTTCTATGATTTACACCAGCTCAGGTCTCAGGTATTCCGGGACCGGGGACCTGGTGAATTTGGCCGGTACCACGACACCGACACTTGTCGCCCTCGGTAATTAAGCGAACGGCCCAATTCACCCTCGTCTAGCCGCCGCTAAGGTCGCCACTCGTTTCTCTTTCTGCCAATGAAGCTGGTTCCTTCAGAATGGCTCCTAAACGACGCGACGTGTAGGGTAGCTAGCCCGACACCGATGGTACAGATTAATTCGGATAGGTAGGATCGCTTTGTACCGATCAAATCTACCGACCGGCAGGGCCGTGCCACGTTCGCGGTGCCGTTAACGAGGCCGACCGAGACAAGAGTTGAAGAGAATAAAAGACCTCCTTGACACTTTCCTTATATCGACACCGAGTCGATATAAGGTGACTCGAGATAAAATTGATCTCTGCTCTCGACACATTTCTGCCTCTCATCGCGTTAATTGCTATAACAATGCATCGGAACTTTCGTCTATTTGCCCGTTGACATACGACTGATCGAAATCGTCGAGTGCGCCTGTTATCTCCTTGTTCGTTGCAAGTGGTGAAGAACCTTGAGATAATCGTGAGATTAGAGCAAGATAGAAAGAGACGGAGAAAGAGAGAGAGAGAGAGAGAGAGAGAGAGAGAGAGAAACTTTGCGAGAAACACTTATATACAGAGATGTGGTTCGCGTGTTAGACACGTGAAACGGGACTTCAGAGTTCCTGAGTCGTGCCTGGAATCGAAGGGTCGCTGCCCTAAGAGATACGGCCCTAAAAGGGCGCCGACAACGTCGGCGTTCGATGAATTAGGCCGCTTGGAGCAACATTTGGCGACATGTAGAGGGAAATCTATGAACATCCATGAAGAAGTGGCGGACTGAATTCCGTGACATGAAATGGCAAGACCCTGCGTGTCTCGCTCTCGCGCTTATCAGGTTAATCATTAGACGCGGTCGAGGCTAATTAAAGCAGCCGTGATGGCGATTTGGAGAATCGCCGTGCGCGCGAGCGCTCCCTTCGATAGCCAAGGAGAACTTCGCCGTCGGCGATTCGATAACACCGTTTTCACTACAACGTTGGATTTCCTCGGCGACAAATATCTCGGATAATCGAGAGCTTCGAAGCTGTCGAAGTAACGGCCGCTTGAGATTAATCCCCAGAGATTCAATCGAGATTTTATCGCTCGCACCCCTGCAGCTTAATTCGCCGAGACTGCGATTATCACGACGCCGTGTGTTGATGGGTGTTGCACGAAACGTTCCACAATGCCGGGCACTATCGCGGCTATCTACAGGCCGCCGGGCATCATCTCGGATATCGAAGGCATGTTGAACACGCACTTAATAGTGCAGCGCAAGCAAAGCGCAGGAACTCGTACACGTTGGGCGGGCGTTAATTCTCCTTCTTGTCGCTATCAGCGGGCAACGTGACGCCGTAACCGCGGATGAAATCGCGAGCGAACCCGCGCTCGCTCGCGATCGGTCTGCAATAATCGGCGGCGCGGCTCGTTTGATAATTAATTATCTCGTTGCGTTAAGCGGCCACCGGTTGTCCGTGATGCCGCGGCTACGTTCCATCGTCAGTGTCTCATTCTCACTCCGGGAGAGCCGCGTCGCGAATTTTTCTCTCTTCTCTCTCTCTCTCTCTCTCTCTCTCTCCCCCTCCCTCTTCCCCCGCGCCGTTCTCCCGGGCGACGACGCAAAATTCGCACGTGTTCGGAAGCGCGCGACGAGTCCTTGAGTGAACGTCATTGTGAATGGTGCAACTTCTCTCTTTCTCTCTCGCTCGCCCGCCGCCCCGACACATTCATTGAAATATATTAAAATATAATCGTGCGCCGTTGACTCATTTAGAAAAACAAACCTCGGGCTCGCGAGGAGATTGCGCAACCGCCCGCTCGTCACTGTCACCGGACACATACGAGTGAGTGCGGCGGAATACCACAGCCGATACGCCTTGTACCGTAATTTATATACCGCTTGGCCGTCATCACACATCTCGGCGGCGAAATGAAAGTAATAAAAAGAGATAAATAAATCGCGCGCGAATGACGCGCACGCCGCCGCGAGCGTGCAGAAATACGCGCCGGCACGCCTGCCGATGGCTAGTCGAGCTTCTCTCTCTCTCTCTCTCTCTCTCTCTCTCTCTCTCTGTCTCTCTTTCTCTCTCGCTCGCTTGCCTGCGGACGAGCGCGTCACTGCTATTGATGCGTGCACACTTTCGATCCGTGGATTGTCCAGCTGTTATAAAGTGACCTTTAAGTTATTGTGCGCCGATGGTGCGTTGCGTGATGGTTCAAAAATGCGAGTGTGCGAAACGTTCGGCCGGCGATGCGCCAGCTGCGGAGAAACCGAGAGAATATTCCGCGAAAGAGAGAGAGAGAGAGATAGAGATAGAGATAGAGAGAGAGAGAGAGAGAGAGAGAGAGAGAGAGAGAGAGAGAGAGAGAGAGAGAGAGAGAGAGATAGAGAGAGAGAGTGAGGAGCGCCTCTTTCTCAAGAAAGAGAGAAGCCAGCCATTTGAGGAAGAACATTCCGAAGATGAAGTTATGTGATACACACGGCGATATTTGCCTTCGATCCGCGCCTTCGTTCTTTCGCGCTCCTCTCCAACAACCACCGTGCCTTCCGAAGCTAACTTACCGAGTCTCAAGAAGAAAATCCTACATGTATCTTCTCTTTTATTTAACGTACTTAACATATCAAACAAGATCCATTGACAGAGAGTGAGAGAGAGAGAGAAAGAGAGAGAGAGAGAGAGAGAGGGAGGCCGAGTGCGATAGTGCGAACGGCGCTCCGAACACCGTTCATCTCCACACCGAGCGGGTATCTCCAGAGGAGCTCCAGAGAGACTCGTTTTAACAGGTGACCGTACGCGCGCAGAGCTCCGAAGCGGGGAGAGAAGCTGCATTGTGCGCGCGGTGCTATTCGTAGGGCCGCAGCCGGCGCGGCGATGCGCGCTAAGGGTTGTCGCCGCGAAATCGCCGTCGCGACGGCTATCGCGCTCGGGCCGGGCACAAAACGCGCACGCTACGCGCGTTTCCATGTGATTTCGCTGTAAAAGAGAGTACAGTCGCGAAACAGAGAGAGAGAGAGAGAGGGAAAGAGAGAGAGAGAGGGAGAGAGAGAGAGAGAGAGAGAGAGAGAATGCGTGTGCGGCAGAAGTAGGGTTGTGCGCGGCAGGCGGGGGCGTTCGTTCGTTCGTTCTCCAGGAGCGCACACCGCGAGAGGGGTAAGAGGAGGGCTGCAAGAGGAGGGGAAGGAAACACGCCGATGGAGGGGCAACCTCGTGTACGATACGAGTGGAGGGGTGGCACGAGAGGGGTGGGGGTACTCTCTAGGCGAGCGGCGGCGGTGGCAGGGCAGCAGCCAG
Organism: Harpegnathos saltator; assembly: GCF_003227715.2. NCBI lineage: Eukaryota > Metazoa > Arthropoda > Insecta > Hymenoptera > Formicidae > Harpegnathos > Harpegnathos saltator. Next base: position 1,794,700 of record NW_020230382.1, read on the forward strand.
GTAAGAGACGAGCGAACACTAGTGGGGCTGACTTGCGCGCCTCGGAGCAGACGGGACTCTCACGGCCAGCGGCGGCACCGTGTTCTCCTCATCTTGTGTACTGCCGCGCTACGCGTGCACGGTCATATTGTCGCGTCGCTGTCGTGCCGAACACACGTCGTGTGCTGCCATTGTCGCGCGTCTGTCGTGCCGCTTGTCGTGTGTCGCCGAGAGCACCGTTCGCGGAGAGCGCATCCCCGCGTGTCGCGCAGAGGCGACGGTATCTCGCGTTCGCGTCACCGCCGCGGCTCCTTTCCCTCCCTCTCTCGGAGGTGCGGAGGAGGGTGTGATCCTTCTTAGAGGGTTGATCGTCGTGCAGGGGGAGAGAGAGAGAGAGAGAGAGAGAGACGCCGTGTCTCGTCCTCACCGGTGTTTCCCCGCTCGCACGCTCATCACCACCCCCGCCAGCTGTCGGCCACGAAGCGCCGCTGGGCCGCGACTTCTTGTGACGATGGATCATTGGCATGTTTCCAAACCTGTTACGAAGCGGTGACGGATTGATTATCACGTTCTCTTGCCGCGCTGCTACCACTGTCCCTTGGTCTCGAGGACACTATCGCACGCCGCCGCCGCTCGACGGGGGTGGATTTGCATCTGCGCGCGGATAAGGGTTTTCGCGCCGAAAACCGAACGAGCCGGGCGCCCATGGTTGAGCGGAGTCTCGAGGGATATATATGTGTATATGTATATATATATATATATATATCGAATTGTGTTGCTCGTCCCGACACGATGCGCGGAATTCGTCGTAGATGCACGTACGCGTAGCTGTCACGCTCGCTGCCCGATAGTGCCGGTATCCGAGAGCAGTACGGCGAACAGTGTAACGCAGACGCAACAGTGCAACGTGACGATGAGCCTTTAGATCCGCAGTTTACGCTCGTTACTCCGATCCACGTCTCTCTTCGTGAGCGCAAGAGAGAAACAGAAAGAGGGAGAATTCTCAAGGCAAAGTGTCAGTAGACGCGCAACGGTGTGTGCATGATCGAGTGGTGTCGTTCAGTCTCAGAGGGATACCAGTGTATTTGGAAGCGAGCACGAGCGGGACACAAAGTGTTAAAGGATCAGCGGCGTCGTTAGATAGGAGCGAGGATTTTAAAAGCAGCTCCGGAGGCCAGCCCGACGCAATGCGTCGACGCTGCTGACGCAAACGCGCCTGGATGCGTCTCATTCTTATCACGTGAGTCTCTTTAGTAAAAAGCGAAAAAAACAAACAGAGAGAGAGAGAGAGAGAGAGAGAGGGGGGAGGAGGAGAAGGAGGGACATAGAAAGAGGGAGGATATCGCAAGAAGGCGGGAGAAGGCGCAATCATTCTTCCGGTAGCGTCCCATCGGATAACCACGAGGAGGCCCGTGCCTCGCCTATCTCGATCGAGTCGTGTGCGAGCCGATCCAGTTAAGATGATTCCGAGGGAGTCGGGTAGAAGGACGATCTCAGCATCCCCGCCCCGTTACTCCGACACTTAGCGTCCTCCTCGGCTCGCGAGGATCGTAGGAGCGCGCGCGCGCGCGAGCGGGCGCGCGTGCTCTTCCCTCCCGGGCGTGCGATACCAATTCGCTCGCCCGTTGTTGTTTTTGCGGCACCCCCTCCCCCTTACCGCGCCGCCGCGCCGCCGCCGCCGCCGCCACGTGTGTGGTGTCGCGGTTCGGACCGTGTTGGTTGGTGGTGCTCGACTTGGTTGCGCTGTTGTGGCTGGCGTTTTGTTGCTATTGTTGTTGCCTACCACGTGGTTGTTCTTAGTGTTGATGGTGGTAGTAGCGGAGGAGCTAGCAGTAGTGGTGGTAGTGGTGGTGGTGGTGGTGGTGGTGGTGGCATAAGCTGTGACCGCGCAAGTAGTGCGCGCGCGACGACGACGGTGGTGGATGATCCTGGCTCCGAGCTGTGACAAAGGTTACTCGCACACGAATACTGGGATGACGTCCGCTTCGGATCACGCGGTCCCTTCACAATCTCGTCAGTCCACGTCGTCTAACGCGGAACCAAATGTAAGTCCCAAGGGCCATCGGCCCGCGCGCGATCTCATCGATACGCGACGCGTCCGCCCCGCGAATCTCGAAAGGAGGAGCACGGCCGGTAGACGGCGAGGTGTGAGCGCTGGAGTTTGTCCGTGAAGCGACATTCGAGTGTGTGATGAAATTGATTGATGTCCTTTCTGAAGTATCTCCTCGCTCTTGTCTCCGCTTGCGACTCACAGCTCACGGTTTCGCAGTTCATCGTTTATCGTTACCGCCAAGTTACATCCACCCATCCCGCCGAGATTGTAACTCGATTTCGTTTAGACTGAACGTGCACGTGGTGTACGCCACGTCGGCTTGCCCGAGATCGTTCCTCGATGGAGATTCTCGCTGTCTCAACGCGACATTGCGATTTCAAACGTCGTCGGTGCGCCTTGGCACGGTTTCTCACGCACGAATGAGAGCGCTCGTAGGCTTTGCCCGAGAAGACGCCACCGAAGTTCCCCGATTCGTCCCGCGACCTGAATTTACTAGGTACTAGGTGGCGCGATAACGGGGGGCGGGGGGCGGCGCAGCGGCAAAAGTGGATTTAGTCGCAGGGAAGCGCTTAAAACGATCTTAAAATGCAGTTACGATCAAACACGGCGAGAGAGACGAGTCGTGCCTCGCGGGTACGCGAGAATGCTTGCATAACGGTACGGGCCCGTTACGAGCGCAGTGTGCCACTGGGATAGTTTAAGGGAGAAGACGAGACGCAGCTCGCGCAGACCTCGCGAAGAAGACTCTCCGCCGGGGCTCTGGTTCTTCCCACGTGCCGAACCTAACCGGTCATTTTTCCGACGGGGATTTGCATTGTAATCGTCTACGATATATCTTCCGATGAAATTGCACCTCCGTTTTGGTATGTTGGGGCCATCTAATGGAAGGAGGAAAGCTCTCGGCTCTCCCATCTTCAAGTATCGCTTTTAATTTATTTGCACCGCTGCTGATGCGTAACGGCCCCCGGCCAGCGGTACTCAACCGCGCGACCAGGCGAAGGCGCGCAACCCTCCGGCAGTAACCCCTGCGGATGAGTGCGAGACCGAAGGGGCCTTGACACGATTTGCAGTCGGTTGACGAAAAGCCGTACCCTTTTAAGCCAACGGTTTCTCACGTTAGGTAGGGGAATTCCCGCGTGATTTCACGCGCCGCTTGCGGCTTTTGTGCCCGTCCAATACGCTGTTCTTCACTCTTCTTCTCGAGCTCCCTCCCCCCCCCCCACCCCACCCCCCCATTTCCCGCATTCTCTCTCGTCATTCTACTTTGCATGTATATTACGGACCCTATATATATATTTTCTTACCTGTTATATCAGTGTTACGTCAGTGATTCTATATATCCGTCAACGCCCCGGATACTTTTGTCCGACCGAGGTATTCCGCGGAGGGAGGCGTCGTTTTGAATCGCAGGCTTGCGAGGATCGGCGCGCACGAGCCGCGAACACCTGTTCGAACGAATCTCTCTTCGCATCCTCCGGAGGAGCGAGCGAGGGAGGATGTGGCGTTCGTGGGGGCGTTGGGAGGCAAGAGTTCGCCCGCGAGTTCTAAAAAAATATATCGATTGGACTTTCGAATTGTCAATAGAGACACTTATATGGGACACTTATCAGCGATCTGCCCGTCCGATACGCGCGCAAATACCGTTTCCGATACCGCCGGCGGCCCCCGACGAATCGCCCTTCGTTGCCGCACTCGAGAGATCTCGTGTTCGTATCGGTTGCGCGGAGGAGACAACAGCCGTGTGCGAAACGTGTGCGAGCTCGGCCGCGCACTACGGTTGCGCAAACGATCATGGATTTCCGCCACTTTATCCGCCACTCGGCCGATTATCGGCAGGCGGCGAGCTCTGTCAGTCGCAAAATCAAACGATACGCCCGCGATAACGCGACATATTTCAGATAAGGTAGACGCGCAATTAAAATGCTTTTCGGATGAGCCCCCGCCGCGCGATTAAGCGGCGCGGCAAACGCTGCGGCTGCAGCACAGACACCGCGCTGTCTCCCGTTTCCCTCTCGCCTTCCGTCCCCCGCCCTCTCACCCCTCCGCCGTTGAGCCGCCGTACCTGACACTCAATCAATCCTTGCGACCCGATTAGAGCCTTTCTCCATCAAAAGTGACAAATCGATGACTCCCGGTGCCGTGGTGCCGCGAGCGTGCGCCGCTCTTTGTCCGCCGCGAGATCATATGGTAGATCTCGCGCGGCCGGCCATTATCATTCCGATTTATTCCGCAAACAAGTACACACATACACACCGGCTCGCGTTTTCGACACTTCGCGCGCGCGCGCGGGGAAAGGAGCGCGTGGCCGCGCGTGCAACGCGTGCCAACATGGGTCGTGATTTCGCGCCACGTGTCGAAGTCGGGCTGAATTGCGGGAAATTATCCCCTGCCGGCCGGCCGTGTGAGTGACAGCGTTCGTTGCGCTCGCGTGGTCCTGAGACCTTTCACAACTCCTTGCCTCTTATCGCGTTGCCCAGATGGGCGACTTTCTCGGTCCACGCGCACCTCGCGCACCTTGCATCATCACCACCACCACCACACCTTCTTCTCGCGACGGACGCGATGAATTTCCAAAAAGCGACCGATTCTCTTCCGTGTCTCTTCGAGTCGACTTGGATTTCCCCCCCCCCCCCTGCGAGCCCGCGCGAGCGGTATCGCGCGCACGCTGCGCGCGCGCGTGTCAGTGATGCAGCGCTAAGATTAAACGCTTTATGGTGGTGTGTTCTTTTTTTTTGTTCGGCCACTCGAAGATTTGCATTTGTACGTCTCTCGCGGGAAGAAATCCCAGCGCGAGGCTTTTCCTCCGAGCGGCGCCCGTCGCGCAGGCGGAGCATGATGCCCGGTAACGATGCTCGACCTACGCCGCGACGCGCAAACATTGTAAATCCCCGACGAAGCGTGTGCCAACATGAATAATAAGTGAACACGAGAAAGATTTTAGCGACCACGTGACGCCGTACACAATGCACTTTGATTCATGCTTACGTTCTCGTTGAGGGAACGCGCGAGGGAAGGAGACGCGGGCGTTTCGCGGACTGCACCGTTTCTCCGCTTTTTCCCCGAGCGATTTTCAGGGCGTGCTCGCGCGAGTATGAAACCGCGCGATGTCGGGGACCACTGAGTGTGCGGTGATTTATACCTTTTCCTATTACTCCGCTGGCGCGATATTACTTCTGTGGCGCGATACATTGGTGGGAAGCGCGACATGCGCGGGGAAGACGCGGTGAGCGGGAGGGTATCCGAGAAATGTACGCGGGGAGAGCTTCGTTTCGCCGACGAGCTATATTTGAAGTCATTATTTTAATGCGGCATGAGGAGAGCAACTGGTGGAAGGTAAAAGCTGCGGGGATAGCCTCGCGCGCGTTCGACGTTGCTCTGGTGATTCTAATATATACCGAGCGGAGTATCGATGTACGTACATGTGAACGCCGAGGCAATCCAATCAGGGGAAACAAGGTCGCGGTAATGATATTATCCGCCTTGTGTCACAGTTTGATACCGAGTACGACAGCGGCGGGATAGGGATTTCACGGAACGCATAAGATATCCCCGGGAGCATAGAATCCTCGAGCTTGTCATCCGATTTTTCGACCGTCCGGTCGGATTGAGGCGGGACGAGCAGGGACGAGCAGGGACGAGCAGGGACGAGCAGCTCCCTGGAGGAGGGGCAGCTTCTTTGTAAAATCCAATTTTCAGTCTTCGGTCATCATAGGTTGCAGAAGATTATTTAGCGTGGTTGAACCGAGAAACGCGAGCATAAAAGGAAAAGTCTCAGATTAAAGTCAGCGGTAATGTCCACTACGATGTAATCGCCTTGAAGGCTTATCGATGAGACTGCTCGAGAGACGAATTATTTCTCGAACGATTCACGTTGAAATCCTCTTCGGCCGTTCTACCTGCGAACATCTTGCGAATGGCGGCGTATAGCCTTCCACTATAATCCTCCGGCACGTCGAGTGTGAAGTTGCATGGTCTCCTTTGACTTTTAACAAAAAGCTCTTCACCATTATCACGGCCTCGTACCTGAACGAGGGACGAGCATTCCGCAGGCTCGTTCTCGAGGCAGGCTAAGCGCCGAGAGGCAGAAAGCGAACGTGATTTTCTCGGCGGCGGCCTCTTATCGGTAATTCGGTCAATTACTAGGCACGATAACGTGTCTGAAGTGAAGGCATTCGTTGACAAGCCGGATCGCAACCGTGGCAGGTGCGTCGTCCAACAGCCGCGGCGCGTTTATCCGTCTCGAAGCAATAAACGTGTAAGGATAGTTACACGATTGGGCTTCCCACCTAATAATGGCAGCATTGATCCCGCCAGCTCGCTTCTAAGAAGCGGCTTTTTCGTTCTTTTCTCTCGACGCACACCTCGGCCTGACACAATTTATAAGCGTCTCATTGTACCTTCAGTGGAAGTCTCCTCGTGTCCCGACCCTGCCAAGAAGGTTCGCTCCGTCGGAGGTCCGCGACGCTCGAGATTTGTCAATCGGCCCGCGTGTCGCCTCCGCCGTGAGTGTGTCTCAATTTTTACCGAAATTTGCAGCCGCTTGCCGCTGCCCCTCGCGCTGCCCGGCCGAGAGAGCGAGAGAGAGGACGCGAGAACTCCCCCGAGTCCGCACAGCAGCCTAAGCGTCGTAGAAATCATCCGCAATCGCGATCGCTGGCCGGCCGACCGCACGACAAACACGGCACGAAAGTAATCTAACGCCGCGCGTTGCGTACACACGGTACGCGCTCGGTACTTACTCTCCCTGCGCGCACACACAGCCGCCTGCCTCCTCACTCTCTCTCGTCGGCCGGCGCGGCGCGGCGCGGCGGTGTTCTCTCGCGCCGGCCAATTGCCGCGGGATCGAGGGAGCCGGTCGTGTAGTACCTGCGATAACCCACGTGTTACAGCTTGCATCGAAATCGATATTTAAGAGAAATGGCATTCGCGACGGCGCGGCGGAGAACAGTCGCCAACGGCGGCGTGTGAAGCCGCGCCGCGTACAATGGAGCGCGCGCATTTTTGTCCACCGCGGCCCTGCCGCGAGAGACGTTTATCGCAATGCTCGCAGGTGTCGGCAGTCGTTCGGTCGAGCATCGGCATCGCCGTGTGGGCGAAACGCGCTTTTCTAATAACGGCGATAAATAAGCTTAACGCGTTCGCTCCCACGCGACTCACCGGTAGGCCGCGCCGCGCATTGTCTTCGCGCCGCATTATTAAGGCACTTTCTTTCCCGGTTTTATCTCCTTCTCGCTACGTAGCAAACCCTAGCAGCTGCTACCGCGCTCGACTCGAGAACGACTCGAGCCGGTGGAGCCTTTTCGCAGCTTCGGTATTCCTCCCGCGGTACTTCGCGCGATTTCGATCGACGAAGAGCTTCTCACACAAGCTCGTGGAAGCACTTTTCTTTCGCAGCACTTGCGAACGTCTTTGCCACGTTCATGCGGGAAGACCCGCGCGAACAATATTAAAAGTACTCCTTTAGCCTAGCGCGACAGGTTTAATAACGACCCGTTCACCGGCGCACCTGCCGTACGCGAGGATCACGCGGGTACACACTATACCGTACTTCCACGAACCGGATAGACGGTATAGGCGATCGTACGCGACGGTTAATTTGTTCTTGCTTCGTGCGTGACAGTCGGCGCCAAGTCCCGCTCGGCGGGATTGAGTTTTAACCTCGAGGCGAACATCGAGAGCGACCCTCGCCGCCGCATGCAACGGCGGCGGCGGCGGCGGCGGCGGGAGCAGAGGTGGAGCTAGGGGACTGAACGCTACCAGTGCTACCAGGTAGCGGTGGGTAAAGCAACGCGCTGGCTCGAGACATTTCTACATCCGGTGTGCGTTACGGGACATAAGCTGAACGGGTGTAAGGTGACGGTTAATCTCTCGAAATGGCGCGTTCGCCCCGAGCGAGAGAATTCGCCGTCCTCGCGAAAAGACAAACGGAGTTCTAGGCTCGTGAGAGCGCGGACAGGTCCTGCTCCTCTCTCTCTCCCTCCCTTCCTCCCTCTCTCTCTCTCTCTCTCTCTCTCTCTCTCTGTCTGTGTCTCTGTCTCTGTCTCTTCGTCTCTTCGTGTGGTCAACCTGGGCGGTCTGTTACCTGAGAGTAGATTTCACGCGCCCGTTTCGAAGCTTCTCCGTTTCCGTGTATCTGAACGCAACGCGTGTCTTCGGCGTGCGAAAATAGTAGGTGTCGCTCGAAAATGGCGAGGGAGAGTAAGGTTTTCGAATTATTATATTAGTAGCGGTGGATTCTCTCTCTCTCTCTCTCTCTCTCTCTCTCTCTCTCTCTCTCTCTCTCTCTCTCTCTCTCTCTCTCTCTCTCTCTCTCTCTCGTGAGAATCTCCCAGTGACCCTTTCCGAGCGTCTCTCCCTCTCCTTCTGCCTCTCTGCGCGAACGTGCCGTTTTATTTCGCCGGCTTCCACTTTCCGAGCAACTTGGTAAATCGATCGCGGTCGTTCACCGACGTGTTTATTCGGCGCGTTCAACCACGATTGGATTTGCACCCGGTAACAAAGTGTAAAGTCCAGCATTATCGAAAGAGGAAATAAGTCGTCCGAATCGAAATCCACGAAGCTGTAGAAATGATCGATGGTCGCGTCCGAATCAACGCGACGGTCCGTGTAACGTCGCAACGGGCCAAAGTCGGCACTCCTCGACCGCGATGCTCTCCGTGAGATTTCTCAACGACAGTAATTGCGTCTCTTCGTACGACGATGCGCCACGTGTGTGTGTGTGTGTGTGTGTGTGTGTGTGTGCGCGCGCGCGCGCGCGCTGGCGCGTTCCTACGTTTCTATTCTTTTTCCCTTGTTATTAACTCGCGGCTCACGCAAGATTCGATCCAAGAGGCAGCCATTGCCGCGACGGTCGTTAACCGAACGAGCGGGCCGCATCGAGATCGGGTTATTGCACCTTTAATGTCGCCTCCCTGGGAAATATCCAAGATTCGGCCGCAAAAGAAGTGTATGGGGGCGCCGACACGCGCGCACTTGCTCACGTAAACGCACAAACACTCGCACAGCGGCGAAATATACCGCGAAGGGGACCGCGCGCGCGCGCGCATGCATATTCCGTCGCCACCCTCGCGAAATAATGGAGGCCGTTCGGCTGGCCTGCCTACGCGCTCGCGTGGCAGAGAATCCGCTCATTGTTCTTCGATACGTGACAGAGAAATACGTAAAGTTAGTCGCGTAATCGATTATTCCACGTGTCCGCGGTACCGCCCGGCGACCCGCGCGTCGCATTCTGCACGAACGAGGACGTCAGGACTCAAATGAACTCTGCTCCCTCCGACGGAGCTCGCTCTTTGCCGATCTTCTTTCCCCCCCTCCCGTTAGGGAGGCGTTATTTTAACGTCGCAGGGTTCCATCGACGCTTGATAGCTTGGCGATGCACTGGCCAGAGAGAGAGAGAGAGAGAGAGAGAGAGAGAGTGACGTTTTAATTCTTACAACACGTCGGCGGCGATTTATTTCTCACCTCGGGCACGATCGATCGCACGGCTGCGAGTCCCGCGTTTCGCAAGATAAATTAATGCCTAATGAGACGCGAGGTGCTTGCGTGTAACGAGAATAATACTCGGTATTCGGTTCGTATTTTCCGCCAACAGTCGGCGACGGCCCGCCACGCCACGGCGTGAGAAACTGCTTGCACGCGTACTTATCGCGCCGTTGTATCTAATAATAAGCTCGCGGTGAGTCTGTAACGTATACGGCAATTATGCGGAGTCGTCGCTTACACGATAATTTGAATGCCGCGATACCGACGTCGAACATGGTTCGGGAGCGCGAGACGGACGGGACGGGAGCTCGCGCGCTGCGCGGAACGAGGAATCTGGTCGGCCGGGCGGAGGACGAGAGCGCGCGCGGCGTAATGAGGATCATTTCGTCATTTCGCACTAATAAATCAACTCTTCCGTTTCGCGCTGCGTAACCACGAGGATGCGCCGGCCGGGACGGGACCTCGGGGAGACCTTTGGTCGGCCGCACGTGAGGAACGCGTAGGGATATACCTACGGTATCGCGATACTCGCGATCGATCTCATATCACGCGGAACGTCTAATTATGGAGTTATTTTACATTGATAATTAAAGGGCCCCGGCGGGGAATTGGCTTTTCCCGCTGATAACGCGCTGATAACGAAAGCGCGTTATCATCTCGCGGTTAATTTTAGGAAGGACGGCGTCTTTTAGCCGAAATTTAATTTGATACTTTATTACCGGGATATTTAGCGTGCGAGATTAAAATGTCGCGGTTAGCGATAATTCTCAATTAATCTCCGATTAAAACTCGTCGAAGGGAGATGGATGTTCGTCGGGGCAAGCATACTCGGCCGAATGGGCAGGGGGGGGGAGGATTGTTATTACGAGCGGTATCGATGCTCTCCCGATAAGCGATTAAAGCCCGGGCGATTTTTAGCGGCGAGTCCCTGTGCGCGTCCCTTCCGAGAAGGGCCGAACCGATTCGGAGGTGTATCAGAACCCGAGGCCTTTGTGCCGCCGCCACCGCCGCCGCGATCGGCTTCATAACTTGTCATACGCCTCGCGTAATCACCCGTGCGACATGCTCCTTCCTTTTTGGACCCTTTGCGTCGCTCTGTCCTCGTCCAGCTGCGCCGGCGCTGCCCTATCAAGCCGAGCTCATCTCGCCGGCTAAAACCAACATAGTTAGCGACAAGACGGGATGAAAACGAGGCGGTTGGGCGTCGTCCGTCATGGACCAAGGTAAACGACGCCGGGGCGGGGAGGGACGCGCATGCACACGGCGATTTCCAGTTTACGTATTACCGAACTGGCACGACGTCCGCGAGCGAGCTCGCGCGCAACACGAGGACTCTGCTAAGAAGGGGGTCGACGATCGTAATTGCCAGGCGCGGGGCTCCAATTAAAAAGTCAATCAGGCCGTTTCTTGGATGTGACGGTCCGTTAGGTGGACGGGGGAAAGGGAGAGAGAGAGAGAGAGAGAGACAGAGAAAGAGAGCAAAAGAGAAAATCGCTTCGAGGCATATGAATGAAAAACCGAGAGAGAGAGAGAGAGAGAGAGAGGGGGGGGGGAGGAATCTCGGTAGTACTTCGGTAGGAGAGCTTCGTCGGTATCAAGATATCACGCGGAGTAACTCATATGTCGGATACGTTCGATCTGAGAAATATCGTCGCGCGATCGCAATCGTATCGATTAGAGTATCTCTCCGTCGTCGCGTCGCGCCAATTCCGCGCGACAGTCCGGGAGCGGTAAGACAATGTTAGCGCCGTAAAGTCGCTCGGTTGTTTACTTACACCCCCGGCTGATTTACGCCCACGCGCCTATAAATCCCGTTGTTTCGCTGACCATCGCTGACCGGATGAGGCGAGCCTGCGAGGCGGGACGATTCCGTGATGATGAGTCCTGAATTCTATTTCGGTTGGCCGGTAATAACGAGCTAGAGTTGCTCGTAAAAGGGTTCGTCTCGTCTCCGAATAGGTCGCGCGCTCTCCTCGAAGCGGCCGCCCGGTATAATCCTCGGGACAGCTGTGTACCCTCGAAAACGGCGTAAATCTCCCTCTCTCCTCCTCGCTTTCTCTGCCCCCTCGCCCACCCCCTCTCCTCGCTCGGGCGGTATCGTTAATGATCGTGTAAATCACAATGAACGAACGGCCAAGTAGCGGCGGATTGTCCGGATGAATCGACCATGAGCCACCATGAGCGCGGGCATAAGGGTAGACGACATGAGAGTCCGCCGGCCCCCATACCCTCGTTACTAGGTCTGACGTCACTGGGTCTCCGGAGCTACCTAATGAGTGTCTTGCGTAGGGGCTGCCCCGGCTGCGGCAATTAACTTCTCTACCGTGGCTGCGTAATGGCGCGTCACGGCCGATGACAGGTACGTTGAGGATGAAATAGAGAGGCCAAGCGGGCCGAGATTAGCGGTTAATTCGATGACGCTGAACGTCGTAAAAGCATCGTCGCCTCGGAGAGCCGCTCGAGTGTTTTGTACCTAGCTCGGAGCAGCAGCGTCCGCCTCGTGATTGAAAGGGCAAGTGGCTGAACGTCAGGGAGAAACGTTTCTGGATTACGGATCTCGCAGTTGAACATCCGCCGCGATTGCCGCCGATTGCCGTCGCGTCCTTTCGCGGACCTTTCGGCTGCGACTGGTTCATCGGGGACGATCGATTTGGCACCGACGCGGAATGAACAGAAAGTTCCGTCTCTCGCGAAAATTCGACATATCCCTCTCGCAAATCTTCCTTTTACCTGGACCAGATGGTAGTTCGTAGTTAGGGATCATTCCTTACCCTCGCGAGTCTCGTTGTCCGTTGTCGCTGGAGTTCGCTCACGTATTATTCTCGTCCTCTGTCCTCTCCTCCACCCCCGGCCCACGCGGGGTGGGAGACTACCGTTCGGGTTATAACAATCTTCCATTATTGAGAGCCCTGTTTACAAATCGAACTCGGCGAGTTGATCGCGCGCGCCCAACTCATCCAGAAGTCCCAGAGCGGCGGCCATCGACTTTAGTTTAGAGTATTGCCACTACCACCACCACCACCACCGCTACTGTCACCACCCCCAGCGTCCGCTCCCGCGCGTCAGTGTCGTCGCCGCTAACCCCTTCGAACCAGATTCAAGAGAGACTTCGAGTTTTCCCAAGTTTTCGGGCGCCGTTTCTACTGCTACTGCTATTGCTACTACTACTACTACTACTACTACTACTACTGCTACTACTACTTTTGCTACTACCACCACCGGGCAAACTTTATTCCGCTGACTTGTCGTGAGGGCAGCGCATCTTGTTTTGTCCGCGCTTCCACCAGCTCGCCCCTATCCGGGCGTCGAACTCGGTACCCTGTCACGTAACTTCCAAAGAGATGGTGCCGCGAGCTGAAGAAGCCGCCGGTCTTCGGCGTTGGTGTTGCCGTGGCGGTGCGGGGACGGGGTGCGAGGGTGCAACGTCTCGGTACGTTCGGGGGTCTCACGCTCGGACAATTTTACCCGACCATGTAAATGTCGGCGTCTGTCGTGCTCGCGTGCTCACCTCGCAGCGAGCGAGCGAGCGAGCATCCTGCGCGTTTCCGGATCGCGGCATTCGAAGGCGCACGTTACGGAAGCCACCGAAGACGCTTGTGTACAAAGCTTACGCGAGCAAAGCCCGATTTACGATGCGGGACGGAGCGTTGCGGAGCGAGGAAGGGATCGAGTGAAGCACTGCCGACGACGTCGATACCGCAGTCGATACGTCATTTTCCCACCGTTTCCCGCCGCCAGCCAGAGGAGAAATCGCAAGACGTAAAGACGACAGGCTTATCGGCAAACGCGCGTTATCGCGACTCCCCAGACGCAAATGTAAAATTCGACGACTTCGACTCCAGCTTCGCCGGATGCCGCGATAAAGTCACACAAGTCGCCCAGGCGCACATAAACGCCGCGATATTCCCGAGACTTCCCTCGCGGGATTCCGCTCTATCGCCGGTCTATCATAGACGGATATAATAAGCGTAGCAACTTAGATAGGGCTCGCGTATACGCGCGTCGCACGCTACCGCGTCGATGGTCATGGTGGCGGTAAAGCCGCTGCATAAGGGTGGAAGCAGCGCGACACACACACACACACACACACACACACACTCGGCGGCTCGGCCGCGCCGTTTGTATCGCGAATCGTCTCGGCTCGTAACACGATACTCGAGGGCGATAACGAGCCCAATGCGTTATCGTGCCTCCGCCACGGCGAAGGCGCGCGCATTGCATCGGTCAGTTGCATCAGGCGGCCGCCGCTGTCGCGTCTGCAATCGCGAGCGCGCACAGGGTCTCGCCCGTAAAGCGCACCACGTGATTGAGAGGGAATGGCACGTCCAGCGCACGAGTGTGGGCCGGTCTCGGGACGGGTCAACGATCGCGAGACTAAATATTTAGAAGATGATCGATGTCATCGCGCTTCTTCGCTCCGTATTATCGCGGACCGTATCTCGGCCGGCAGAGACGCGCTCGCGCGCGATTAGCCTTTTCATCGATTATTTCATTGAATTATTAACGCTGGGAGGAACTGTCGATTCGACACTCGGGCGTGTCGCGCGGTCTTCCCCGACGAAACGTACGTAGAGTCTTATCACTGCGCTCAATGCGCAGACTGCACGGGAGATAAAGGGACGTGTATGTATGTGTGTGTGTGTGTGTGTGTGTGTGTGTGTGTGTTTATGCGTATGCGTGTGTATGATGTAACTCACTACTGGCCGAAATGCCTCGGCTCTCTGAATTTTATCGTCGGTTGCTCCTCGACAGCTTTGTATCAGTAAAACCGAGACAGGCATTTTTCACCAACACGGTGTAAATGTGTAAAGCGCGTGAATGAAAGTTCTCGGCTCGAGTCGGTTTGCAAATCTGATACGCGAGTGATTTTCTCGTTAAACAGAGGAGAGAGAGAGAGAGAGAGAGAGAGAGAGAGAGAGAAAAAGAGACCGCATCGCGGATGCCATTAAATATGAACGAGCAGTCGCAGTGTTCCTCCGAGCTTTTATCGGCACCACCACCGCCTCGTGCCATACGCTCGAGTCGCTCGAGGCGTACGAGAGGAAGCCGCGCTCGGGCTTTACACGTGTTATTGGGTTACTTCGGCAACGAGCGCTAAATATAGTTTGTATGTGGGGTGAAAGGTTACTCTCCATACACGGCGAGATCCAACATGTAGTTATCATGGCTTTACCTGCCTCAGGGCGGATAGAGAGATCGAGGGACGGAGACCAAACAGAGCGGCACTTCTGCCGCGCAGATATCGACTTTCAGTGACGACGACCCCGTGGAGGCTAGTGAAAAATTCATGAACTCACGTCTGTTCGATTGCCCGACTCTCGCCACAATTTTCCGCCCGTTCTCGCGCGAACGTCTCACGTGTTTAATGTCGCGCTGAGCGTGACTAATTTTACGAGGCGATCTCGCGAGTCGACGTCGACGCACGGGGCCGGCGTCGGCGTGGGTTCGGGATTGTAAAACAAAAAAGAGGGGGGGGGGGACGGGTGTGCGGTTCACATCTGCGATGTGAACTTCTGACCATGGTGTGCGCCACTGATGAGGGCGTCGTCGCCGTGCCGTCTGCTCTATTTCGCTAGGCGCGTGATTACGCGTACGAGACAAATAGATGCAGCGCGGCAAACATTTGTTTTTTGCATAACCGCAGCCTTAATGTGGCGATAACGCCGTCGACAAATATTACGATCGCAGGAACGCAGATAACGCAACACCCAGAGTGCGCGCACACACAGAGTTCGCCGGCGATATTTCGCGGATGATGACATCATGGAGAATCACTTCCTCGTAGCGCGAAGATACATCGCCGTTTACGAGTACGCTACGCAATTACCCTATTCGCCTTATTCTTTTTCTCGCCTACGAAGGTTGACAGAGAGAGAGAGAGAGAGAGAGAGAGAGAGAGAGAGAGAGAGAGAGGGAGACTCGCGTGTTGAAGACGCGTTTATTGTTACGCGATTCTTATGCGGACGGATGACACACATAACGACCGTGCATCGAGCTGTCCCTCCGTTGCATTTATTTCCGCGAGCTCGAGCCACTTTGCGGAAACGTCAGCTTCGCCGAAGTCCAGGTATACTCCGGCTGTAGTAGAAGAAGTTCGCTGCGCATCTAGCGAACCTAGCCGTAGTCTCAAGTCTACGTTTGCGCCCGGAGGACGACGCGATCGAAGTGTCGGGTCTCGGAAACTCGCGGACACTCGACGCGCACGGTCGCCTGACTTTCGAGAGTGCTTCACGGCATTCTTCGTGGGAAAGCCAAACAAACATCTTCAGTTCACGACGCGGGCGGCCTGGAGGTTTAGCCGCGCCGAGAGCGCCCGGGAAGCATCTACCGCGCTGCATTGACAACGATGGACGGCCGGCGCTGCGCGATTTCGCGCGATGACGGAGGATCGGTTGGAGTCGCGATTCCCTTGGGATCCGATTGTTAACCTTGTCCTTTGTAGGCTGGCGATGAGGCGAACGAGAGCTGTCGGAAGGTGCGAGGGGAATGCACCTGCGAAACGCGTACGATCGTACGGGCGGGAAGGTTGTCTGTGAATTTCGGAACACCGCCGCGGCCGATGGACGATTTCTCCGGTTCGGCTAGACGGACGTTTCCCGAAAGTCTCGCGAGAGAGGCTCTCACGAGTGTGCAGACCAGATAATTACGGATAACTCGGTGTGCACGCGCACGTGCGTCGAATGGTTTGAATCGGGTCGCAGTGATTTCGAGGCATGAAAATTGCGCGCCGCTCTGCGCAATTTCGCAGCGACCGAATGCACGCCGCGTCGTACGAAGACGCGCGTAGTTGTATTTGCGAGGAGATTCACAGGCACGCTTTCAGATTAAGAGAACCGCCGTCTAATTGGTACGTTAATAGGTGCATATGATCTGAACGGAGGGGGAGACGCGAGAGACGTCGACTACGTAAGCAAGCGTGTTCGCGTTATCTCGGGAACGTAAATATTACCGTTAATATTTGCGTCAGGATTTTCCATTAGAAATTCGCCAAAAGAGAGAGAGAGAGAGAGAGAGAGAGAGAGAGAGAGAGAGAGAGAGAGAGAGAGAAAGAGGCTTCTCGTGTTTATCGCCACGATGAAACGCGAGCAGAGCGCGAGAGTAATGCACTTTAATTTTACCCGGCTAAATATATCCGCGAAAAGCGACGGTGAAGTTCAAACACTTCAGATAACAGTCGTGTGTATCGATATCGATTCTATCGACGTGTTCCGCGAAGGTGTCGCTTTTTCTTCATCGAAAAGAGGAAACAAGTCTATAAAAATCACGCTAAATCAGCGCGCGTGATCAATATAGCGCCGCAATGTCGCGTTACTGCGACTTTCTCTCAGTCCCTGCGACTGCGTGACCGCGATATCCCTGATTTTCCATTGGAAAACCGACTCGATTGTCAATCACGATGACTCGTGAGACAGATTTTCGCAGACAGGTTCCCAGTCGACGGTCGGGTGTGTTCACCCGTCGAGGCGTGTGCGCCAACGCAACGTCGCGATGCGTAATTCCACTTAGAGCCGTGTGTACAGTTACGTTCGCGAGGCAGTTAATAATCACGCTCGGCTGGCGCGCGAGATCAGCGAGAGGAGCCGGCTAATTATCCCGTTAATAGACGAATATCCACCGCGGCCGGCGGTGGAGAGGAAAATAAAAGGCGAGGAGCTCAGCTAGTTAAGCCGTTGAGCTCGCGACGTCGCGCAGGAGTACGAGCCTCTAAAACGACTTTATATCGTCGTCCATACGTCGTTACGGGAGACCACCTACGACGCGAGAGAGATCTCCCTCTCGCGCGCCTCTCCGCGCGCACGGATGCGCTCCGGCAAATTCGTGCTTTCGTTTCGGGGCCGGTTCGCGTTAACAGCTCGCTCGCAGGCCTCGCCTGCGCTTCGGCAGGGCCTAATAGCCCGATCGATTAGGCCCGAGAGGAAGAGTTGGAGCGCGCGCGCCTGGTCACGCAATTACACATTCGATCAGTGAATCGTCATCTCCGAATCGATACGTGAGTGACGAGTAATGTCGCAGGTAATGTCGTGGAAATCGACGCGACGGTGATCGCTGCGATACGGTGGCTACTTTTACCATCGCGCATCTTTTCCGCAAATGCTCGCAAATGAGTCGATGTACGAGGGCGGTCTGAAAAGTTCTCGGACTGACGATGAATGAAAATTCTTTTTGCCGTGAAATATGTTTTATTTTTCAATATCGTCTTCTGAAACTTCAATACATTTGTTCCAACGTTTTTCCAATAATTCAATACCGTCATTAAAGTGTGACTCCGGAGGGTTCTTCTCGCTCTGAGTGGTGGATTCAAGTTTCGTCAACAGTTGCGAAACGACGCTTGAGATCCATTTTATTTTGCTTGAAACGATTGAAATGCGCCAAACACGCTTGAGAAATGCACGCGAATTCGAATGCGCTTTTGGTCAATTGTTAGCGAATGCGGCAGCCATCTTGCACAAAGCTTCGTCAACTGGTGCTACTGCTCGAGTGACTTGACAAATGACGAATAAAATTTTACGTGGGTTTATATCAGGGATGCCACTTTCCGATACAATTATAGTTTGACACTTTCTAATGCCGTGTATGTGTCAGGTCGGGAACTTTTCAGACTGCCCACGTAAAAGTGGATATTTCTGCGCGTATATTTGGACACGCGCGACGCTGAGGTGTCGCCGATTGATAACGCGATTCGGAGTTTGTAGGTCAGCGGGAATTGTACTTACGGTGTACGAGGACAGGGAACATGGCGCTTCGCGATAATGAACTTGTTTGAGAATCGCTAAGGGGCACGACTAATATTTGCACGCCAATTCGTACTTAGATACGTGGCCGAGGTGTTGGCGCGCGTTTTTGTTCCCCACTTTAACCCACGCACCGTTTCCGTTGGTATGTAGGTGAGAAGCGGCTCTCGAGCGGCTGCACTCCCTAGGTGTTTCGCCGCGCGAACGCCCGATAATTATTTATCGGATGACAAATGACCAGGAACGGTGATAAATTTCGACTCGGCTATCTCATCATCACTCTTCGTGAGTTCGTCGGACGTCCGATCGAGCCGGGAGCGTGGCGTGTAACAAATGATTCGCGCACCTGGAAATGTGTGTTTACATGCCTAAAAATATGTGCTGCATCATCGTTTTCGTCGCCCCGTTTTTGTCCTCCGTTCTGACCACCCGACCCCCAGCACCCCGCTACGACGACCTGATCGGGGAAACGCGTTTGGTCAATTAACGAGTTCCGATATTTCCAGAGCCGACGCACCACATTCTTGCGCCTGCAACGAAAATTCTTTGACCGAGGCCAAGTGACGGGGAAATACGCGATTTTCACGATCGTTTGGTGAATTTGTCGAGAATGTGCCGAGATACTTTCCATTGTCAGCGATATTGTGGATCGGATGCGAGGGGAAAATTTCGACGTGGGTTGCGAGGCGAAGTGAGGGGTAAAGGCGGTAAACGCGGTTCGGGGAAATTACGCGACAACGATCGAATACGTTAATAACGTGACGGTGCGAAGCATCGGAGGTGCTTCCGTGACGCGCGCGAGTTTTGTCGCGGAGACTTATCGCGGCTTTGCGCAGCTTTTACTTGTATCACGTCTCGGTGGCCACTTGAACTTATTGTTAATATTGCGACAAGAACGGAGCACGTGGGCAGTATATATATATATGTGTGTGTGTGTGTGTGTGTGTGTGTGTGTGTATCTACCGTAACAGCATTACGCGGAGCCCAGCGGGTGTACGGCAATGTTACGGCTCAACAATTTATAGCCTTAATCTGGGTCAGATACCGGGGGACTTTGTTACTTCGTACGAAACGGCTCTTCAGACCAAATGCATTGTTTCTGTCGGCCTCTCGAACTCGAACGACGAACAACAAACGATCCGATCGGACAATTCGCGCGGACCTTTGACGGTATCATCTACCTCTCTCTTTCTCGAGAGAGAGAGAGACAGAGACAGAGACAGAGACAGAGAGAGAGAGAGAGAGAGGGGGGGGAGGGGGAAACCCGCAATCTATCACGTCGATTAAATGAAGAGGCCGATACGAGCGATGCATTCGATTCGATCTATTTACAGTCCGGATTTCGAAGATTACTCAATATCTCGCCTCGACTAAAAACATACATCGATCGCAAAAGAACGCGAAAGAACGGGCCGAGCCGGCGCGGGCGGCGGCGTCGCGACGTCACGGAGGAAGCGCCGGTGAAAAATGATTTACAGTTCGCGTATCCGGTAATGGAAGACTACCGTGACAACTCACGGCGGGGGGGATCATCGCGATCCCGTCGTCGGCTATCTCGACTCGCGCAGGTGCGATTTGACGTATGAATGGCGGCGCGTTGCAAGGTGACACATTAACCGATACTCTGTTTACGATTGCGACTGGACGAGCGTAACTCGACCGATCAAACTATTCGGATTAGCGCGCACGCGCTGCTCGCACCTGCGGTCTTGAGATAATCAAATGCTAGGCGACACATCTCTCTCGGACGAGCGTCGGCCGGAGACGTAACGGCCGAGCCGGCCTCCTCCGCGACGGCGGCGAGTTTTACGACAGTCTCGTTTCGCGCGTATTTATGATTTCCGAATCGTTATGTAAGCGACGCTCGTGGTAGTTTCCACGCTAACGTGGGCACCGGCGCGCGCAATTGATGTCACGATTGTAACGCGCAGCGGCAATGTATCCACGATAATGTCCGATCCGCGATAATCCATTACGACGACGACGAGGCGACGCGCGACGACGTGCACGAGTCGATACGTTAATCGTCCGGTGGTTACAAGCCGAAAGTCTAAAAGTAATCGCAATCACCGGATATTTTCGGCCGCGACTGGGCTTCGCGTATCTCACGGTCTGATATTTATGTCGGTATTACAAACGGAATGTTAATGCGGCCATCGGTTCTTACTTTCCCTCTCTCTCTCTCTCTCTCTCTTTTTCTCCCTCGCTCGTCTCCTTTGTCGACGAGTTCTCTCGCCGCCGCCCGATTTTCGAGGACGCCTCTGCGGGGAGCATCTGTCGCGTCTGACCGAAATTACGAGAATGTCTCCTCAAGCGGGAATCAATTTCCGTAATCTTTCGTACGATGTACGCCTTTCTCTCTACCTCCCTCCCTCCCTCTCTCTCTCTCTCTCTCTCTCTCTCTCTCTCGCTCTCTGTCTCTGGAGAGCGCCGCCGATCGAGCGGTTCCATTATCGTAAAGAGCGTCCGACGTCGATATCGGAACTAAACTCGGCCGACCGTCGCGCGGCGGATTGTGAAATTCGTCAATGCGCTCTTAACGGCGATATTAAGCAGCGGGGATAAATTTCGATGAAGGCGCGCTGCGGATAGCGCGCGCGCGAGACGGCTATTCGCACGAGCACGAGAGTTGCAATTCTTTCGCGGCGCGGCCCGTCAGCGCGTTTCGTCGACCTTGTGGTCGTTTACTCAGATTTCCCAACGAAAGCAACGAGCCATTTTTGTCCTTAGCGTCAAGCTGGTTCCCTTGGCAGAGGGACTTAATGTCTCCTTAATGGCCGCGATAAAGCGGAGTTATATACGTTTGGTGCCAGTATAACGTACTACACGCGCGCACGGCGGTACATCGATACGTGTGCGTGTGCGCACGCACGTGTAATGTGCGCTCGATAGCGTCGAAGTAGATTCATCTGCCGACCGAGAGGCAAAGGCCGCGGTTGACAATAATTGCTGTTCAAGATAGAGAGGTAATGGTGGATATACGAGCGATTAAATTCCGAATATCAAGAAGCACTCCCCCGACGAGGCTTCTCGCTCTCTCAAGGCTTCTTGGCCTGGTTCGTCCCTCCCGCTCGTACCGCTGCTCGTGTCCTCTCCTCCTTCAGTGTATACCTAGCGAGCGATTCTTCTCCCTCGATCTACACGAAAATAGTATCTCTCGATATTCGACCTTCTTTTCTTCGTGAAAATTGAGACCAGGATTTCTTTGTCGGCCCTCCCCCCCTCCCCCAGCCTCGTCCCTCGACCGAGCCGCGCTTGTCCACTTAGCTTTGCAAAATAGATTACCGTCGTATCCTCAAGTGTCTAAATGTCATTTTCAATTCTATTTTTGTCCGTCTCTCTCTCTCTCTCTCTCTCTCTCTCTCTCTCTCTCTCTCTCTCTCTCTCTCTCTCTCTCTCTCTCTCTCTCTCGTCTGCTCGATCTTTCAAAAGCGTCGACTCCGAATTTAAGCCACACGCGTTATGGAAAAATCGTGAGATCGATACGTTCGCGTGCAAGCTCCATCCACGAGCGGATTCAGCGCCCGACATGAAGACGGAGCGTTATGTCAGCGCGTGACAGTGCCGTATCGAGCGACGCAAGGTGCGTACGCTTCGCGCTGGATGCTGAAGAGTCGCGTCTGCACCCGCGGCGGCAATCGATGACGTTCGCTCGAGAGATCAACGGCCGGATGAAGAAGAGGATGTTCGGTCGTGGTAGGCAAATAACAACGTCGCGATAAGAGGCCTCCATATATATTTATTTACACGATACTCCTTTTACTTTCGCCGCGGGTCGAGGCAAATCGCCGCGCCTGATCGGCCGGAGGGGAGGGGGGGGGGTGAGGGCGCTCGATCTACGACACGATCTACGATCACGACACGAGTGTCGAATTCTGGTGTGTTGCGCGCTACGATCACGATACTAACGGCGATCGGATCCTACGATCGCGGCTGTAACGCACGTATAAATAGGTAGATACCGTAATCTGCGCGCTATCGCGCGCGCTTATGTAACGGGAAAGAAATCCGAAAAATCACGTCGCGTCCAAAACATGAAAGACGTCGCGGCCGCGTTTCGGCACGCAATGCCTCCCTTCGACAGGCGCGCGTATCGCACCTGTCGCATCTGCTCTCCTCGATATAATTAGCTACTCGTGCACAAGCAGCACGAGTGCTCCGCATTTTTTCCGAAGTCCGTACGATATAGACCGCCACACTCGCGGCATACATGTACATGTGTGTGTGTATGCCGATGAATTATCGCGAGATTAGATTATCGCGAGTACAATGGCGCCAGCGCGTGCGATGGCAAAATAAACGCGTGGACATGAAACGCATGACTAAAATAATAGAAACGCGGAAAAGTTTCGTCCGCGAATTTTTAATCTGTCGGCCGGTTATCTGTTATCTGGCGGGATCTCCGCTTACACTACCGCTCGGTCTGCCTCGCGATCGCTTTGAAGACTTATCTCGGGCGCCTTGCGAAGCTGAATGATGCGAGTAGTGCGACGCGAACGCGACGGCCGATCGATGTCCAATCGAGCAGTCGAAGTTTCTTCGCACTTGAAAGGCATAACGCGTTTATTGTCGTCATCATCATGTGGCCGATAAAGCTTGAAGAGACGGCGTAAATTCAAGCGAGCACGTCAATTCGCATTTCTTTTTCTCGCCCGTACTTTTCTACCGGGCGCGAAACGGATGTGGCTTAATCTCATGTAACTAATCGAAGCGATAAACGACGATAGACTTGGAAAGACAGTAGATCAGAGTAAATTGTCAAGAGATTACTCCCCCCTCCGTCTCTCCGTGCCCCCCACCGAACTTAAAAACGCAGCCTTTTGGAAATCTACCAGTTTCACGGAACCGAAAAAATACTCCTCGTGTATCGTATGACTAATCGAAAAAAAAAATGTACTTGCAGCGTGCTATTATTTTGCCATCGTCATCGCCATTCTCTTCGTTTCGCGGCCATTCGCGGATTGTTCAAACGCGGTCACTTCTCCTATATTTTTTTCCATTCTACGAATTTTCAATTTCATTTTTCTTGTTTTTCGCCAATATTAGTTGAAACGAAATTCCGAGGAATCGCTCTTGAAAAAATACAGAGTGTAAATAAATTTTCTTCAATTCTCTCCGACATCGTCCGGGGAAGTTAGACGATTCGTTGAAATTAAACGATCCCGACAACCTCTGCGTGCGTGAACAATCTTAGAATACGAATTAAGCGGTCGGCAGCAAACATTCCTCGCGACAGTCGACGGACGCTTCGGCCGAGCGAGAGAACGAGCGGCGAGCGTTTTTCCTTCGCTGCACTGTTCGCTCCAATTTGTAAGTGTTAATGAGACCACGGGGGGATTCACGACCGTTGGACACGTCCAACGAGGGCGCCTCGGGACTCCCCGCGCGGCTGGCGCGACATGAAAAACGACAATAGCACGTCCGCGCACGGCGGCGGCTTCCTATCGACGCGGCGAAGCGTCTCGCGTCTCTCACGTATCGCCGCCGCCGGACGGCAAATATTTTTGGCGCCAACTTTTTCCGCAAAGGCCTGTTAGCATTGCGCGAAGGCCTGCGGGCCGCGAGCGAGCGAGCGAGCGAGCGAGCGTGCGTGCGTGCGTGCGTGCCGCGCTCGAGCGCGGTGATTATTGACCGAAGGCATTATCGGTGGACGAATGTATAAAACGCGGCGCGCCGCGGCGCGACTCGCCGCGGACTCGCGACTGCGAGAGAGCCGCCGTCGCCGAGCCGACTCCATTCACGAAGACGCTCGGCCCGGGCCCTCCGGGCTGAATAATCGGCGACGTCGTTTGCCTTTGAAGCCGGCACCGATTCGCGCCGCCTGCACGCGCGAATAAATTTGTATGTAAATGGACAAGAAGCGGCGACGCGACAGAAGGAGCGAGAGACCGGTCCGCGTTCGCGCGCGGCCGCCGCGCCGCCGGATCTGTGCCACACCAGAAGAGACGACGTTCTATCGGGCCCGTACGCGAGTCCTTCGGTGAATTGAGGTTTTTTGTACTCGCGCCGATCACCGGTGCCGGCAGTTCTGATTGACGTGCCGATCGAAACGAAAGCGTCGATGTCGCAAGATCGGCGCGAGAAACGCGCGGCGAATTCGAAGCCGCGCGCGCTGTGTGGCCCGCGCCGTAACGTCGGCCGTTTCGTGATGTTTCCCCGGACGAGAAGAATGTATATTTCTCACGCATGTGCACACATTCTCGGCTCGTCGGCCGTCATCGGGGGAACGATCCTTATCGCGCGCGCGCGCGCGCGCGCGAGAGTCGAACGCGTCGGCGAGGCGAGCGCGCGCGTGTTTTATCGTCTTATCGCGCGGCGATGGACGATTCGCGTCGCTCGGCCGCGCGATGAAAACTAATAATAGTTGCAGACAATAATAATATATAATACGATTTTATGGCCCGAACAAATGAGAGATAACGCGTCCAGTAGATATCTCGGATGAGAGAGCTCGTCCGCGCGCTCGTCGATTCGTACGACGTGAGATTTATAACCGCGCGAAATTAATCGTATATTCACTCCGGGCCGATAAGAATGGCATTTCTATTGGCGATAAAGCGGATCTCTTTTTCTCGTACATTGCTCGAATTTAATTAAGTTTTTGCGTGACTTGGAATTTATCCTCTCTGTTATGTCGCGTGGTCGCGCGCGACGCGCGAATCCGCCATCGAGAAGTCGACGCGTTCGTTCTAGAATGATGTTCCTCCAATAAGGTAGCTCTGCCCGACTTCCTGCTCGATCCTTTATGCGTTCGTCGCTCTCGGTCCATATCCTTGATCGATGTCGGCCATAATAATAATAATGAGCGGCGCCATGCGCGTCGCGACGCGACGTTAAGGAACCAAATTGCTTCCCCGTTGCACTTGAAAAGATCCGAGGAGAATCTTCTCGGCCTGGAACTCGTTCGCTCCTCGCGGTCGCACTTTTATCGCAAGCGAATCGCGAGAGGCGAGAGGCGCCCGTGAAACTATCGGCGACTTAATTGGCGCGACTCGCGGCTTAATCCGCACATGGCTCCGGCCGCGCGGAGAGACTTTGAGCGGCGGTTCGTATTCCGAGTCCCCGAGCGGTGGGTGATCGTAAGTAGAGTCGCAGTCACACCTGCGCGGCGAGAGAGAGAGAGAGAGAGAGAGAGAGAGAGAGAGAGAGAGAGAGAGCGATGCGCGCCGCACTCTCCGGCAAATTCCACTGCGTCCTCCCTGTCCCGCGAGATCGAGATCGCGAAAATTCTCGACGTCGGCGACGTGCGTCACGTCAGATACGCGGGCCGATTAAAGCAGCCACGCCGGCGGCTAATCGATCAGCTGTGCGGACTGCACCGGGACTCTGCGAGCGGGTCGCGAGCTGGAAAATTATCGGTCGCGAATGACGCGACGGAAGAAAGTTTTCCAGGCCGTCGTGGGGACGGAGAAGGCAAGAGAGAAAAAGGACAAAAACACGGGAGGGCTTATCGGCCACGTTATCGCCGTGCCGTCTGCGATTATGTTGGCAATTAAAACGACAATTATCTCGTATCTCGTATTTATATAGAATGTCTATATAGAGCGCGTCGCGCTCGGGGATATCGGGCCAAAAATGTCCGCAGATAGCACGGAGAACAGATAATGTGTGCAGACCGAGAGAGAGAGAGAGAGAGAGAGAGAGAGAGAGAGAGAGAGAGAGAGAGAGAGAGAGAGAGAGAGAGAGAGAGAGAGACGTGTCTGTGTCGATCTTTGTCCCTTCGACGGGGTTTCCTGAAAATAGTCATGAAACACACCGCCGCACGATTATCACGGGGGACGGGCAAAATTTCGTAAGCGGCGCGCCGCGGCGCACTTGGAAAGTCCTCCACGTCCAAATTTAAACGGCGCGCGCGGCCCTTGGAGAGAAAACCGATCGAGAAACACAGGGAGAGTCGCATTCCAGCGGTACAAGCCGCCAAGTACAAGTGCTCCGCAAACAAGGTAAATGTATTTATAGAGGGAACGACGTACGACATCTTGTCCGTTCTCTTTGCTTCTCTTCTCTCTCTCTCTCTCTCTCTCTCTCTCTCTCTCTCTCTCTCTCTCTCATCCGAGTGTAGACCCGCGATCATCGAGTTCAGGACGCTCGTCATTCACGGATTCAGCCGGCTGTTTGAACGTAGGAGTTGGCTTCCGTTGTTGCCCTTCCTCTCGATTGCGTTTTCCACGAACTATCGCGTCGCCGCTCGCTCGCTCGCCGCCGAGGAATTATCTCCTCGGCGGCATTGTGCGGCGATGCGCTAACGGAAGGTGAAGGGAAGACCGAAGGGGGTTGGGTTGAATTTCAAATTAATGAAGGAGAGAAGCGAGAGAAAAAGAAGAGAAGTGAAGCTCGGCCGCTTTTATTCCGCCGCGACTTTGCCTACTTTTACTTTACCTCGTCGCGTTACCGGGAAGCAATTTTACTCTCTTATGCCCTGCCGTTACACTCTTACTGGGTTTCTAACTTCAATCCGATTCACCCTTTAATCCCATTTAACAGTCGTGGCTGTACGTGTCTCTCTGATGCATCTCTCGCTCGCTCGCGGTTTCCCCTTTACGCGCAATCTGACGTCTCTCTGTCTCGGAATTAACGTAGGTTCCACAGCGCGCGCGAGGAAAAGGGGGGAGCGGAATGGGTACTCGCGCTTGTTGCGGGCTAATCCGCAACGATCGCGTGATGATTACATTTCGATATTTCTGACATACAATATTCGCCGGAGTGTACACATTGTTGCATCGTGAATATTCACAGCAGACGGGCGAATGAATTCCGAAATCCGCAGCGGACGACGCTCCGCATTTTCGACTCTCTTGACTCTCGGGGGGCTCCCCCGGCGTCCGTAAAATTCCACTCGCCCGGTAAACATCGTCGGGAACATCGTTCGCATGGATTGCATAATCCCGCGGTGAGGCATCGCGTCTAGACCGCACGCGTATAAGTTGCTCGCCGTGTACGCACGTGCGACACGGCGCAACACGAGGATTTCGGCGATCGCTTCCGTGCGTGCGTTCGAACTTTCTCTTAATTTGCATCGCGACTACCGTCGCCGCCGCCGCCGCCGCCGCCGCCGCCGCCGCCGCCGCCGCCGCCGCCCCGTTCGATATTTGCCGTTTCGACTAGATCGCGCGTAATGCCGCGCGCAGTCGGGCAGAACTTTCGAAACGTATCTCTCGCGTGTCTCGTATAAGAGGTGTGTTCCAAAAAATAACGGGAATCTTCGATTTTTTGGAAAGAATTTTATTTATTCGCCTACATCAATGTTATCCCCTTCAAAACAGTCCCCATTAGATATTATACACTTATGCCAGGCACTTCTTCCGATCCCCGAAACACTTCTGGAACTCGATCTTTGGGATAGCGCTTAGCTCTCTCAGTGATGCGCTTTTAATCTCATCTATGCTTGCAATTGCAATCGGCTATGCTTGCCGTTTAAGGTTCTCTTAATTTTTGGGAACAGAAAAAAGTCACACGGGGCCATGTCTGGCGAATATGGAGGCTGGAGTATCATTACAGTGTTGTCTTTGGCCAAAAATTCGCGAACAAGCAATGAAGTGTGAGCAGGTGCATTATCGTGATGCAAAAGCCATGAATTGTTTCGCCACTGAAATCCGGGCGTCTTTTTTTCGGATTGTGATTCGGCGATCGTTCATAATCATTTCTTTTATTTCTTCCACGTTTTCATCACAGTGTTGATGTGCTGGGGCGTCCAGGGCGCTCGTTATCTTCAACATCTTCTCGGAAACGCTTATACCACTCGTAAACTCTTGTTTTACTCATAACAGATTCACCAAAAGCAGTATTTAACATTTCCAAAACATTGCTGCACTTTATTTCGTTCTTACAGCAAAATTTAATGCAAATTCTCTGATCCATTTGTGAAACAAATAAATAATCGCCGATCGTACCAAAACACATGTAACACCTTTCTGACACCTGACAACAGACTAAACATCCGATATGGCTAACAATGTACAAATACTTTTCGGACATGTTCGCCAACACAACAATGAAAAAATCGCGCGAATCGGACTGCTACAACCCGCGAAATTACAAAATTCCCGTTACTTTTTCGACACACCTCGTACATCTTAATCCCCCGTAAGCGCATACACTTTTTACACTTTTCCGGAGACAATAGCACGTCGGCTTGAGAAGTGCGAGGCATTTCGCAATGCACGATAATAGCGCGAGCGCCGATTACGCGCGCTCGTCGCGTATAACAGATTTCGTAACGGCGCCCCTGCAACGACACGCGTTAATCGCCGCTCCGCGCCGGATGAGATCGGCACTTTATCCCAAATGCTAATTTATTGTGAGTGGCAGAACATCTCCGTGGCGGGCTGTAAATCACGCTGACGCAATTTTCACGGTATTTACGTTTCCGTGTAACACCGACATTGACTTTGCGCGACTCCGCAAATCGGGGAATCCTGTGTTTCAGCTCGAGTGCTATCTCTCCTGTCTCGTCGCGTTTCCGCCGCTGTCGACGACATCGGCAAACATTGGAAATATGTCCGCGGGATCGGGAGACGTTCCCTAATAACCATCGATCCCCCTTCACCTTGTCCCGCGCCACAGCACGAGGAGAGAATCGTCGTTCTCGAGAAACGGAGCGGAACGCTCCGCAGTTGAAAAGTGTGTGCTAATTTTTAACCCGGGGCGAATCGAAGTGATTTCGCTGTCAAACGCAAAACAAGCAGAATCAAGTACTGTATTTCAGACAGCCCGGCGTTAATGAGATATCCTGCATTTCCTACGCGCTCGAGGTCGGGTCGATTCTCTGTGGTTTGCGCAGAGCCTCGTGACGAGGAGGAGAGCCTCCGTGGCCAAGGCGCAGCGCTGGCCTTGACACTCTGCGCGCCGCGAGGCTTCTCTCGGGTCGCAGAAGAGGGCCCCCCGGTCTAGCCGTAGTAGACGACGACGGTGTTTCAAGGACGCGTTCGCCGAGGTGCACGCCCACACGGCGAGCTGCCTCGTGCATTATCCTGCGCTTTCTGGCACTGGCTCTCGCTCTCGCACGGTCGCGAGGGCAAAAAGGTGCAACTTCGCCGGTGGTTGCCGAGGCGAGAAGGAAACGGCGGGAGAAGCGCTCGCAGGACGCAGGTGTCTGCCGGCGGAAGAAGAGCTCGCGAGAGAGAGAGATGAGCTGGGCGGAGCGCTGGTTGCAGCACTCGAAACAAATAATCTAGGACGTCTCAATTCCGTGAAGCGGCGGACACGTCGCCTCCTCCCACTGCGCCTCACCTTTCGTCGTCTCAGCTTTCAGCCCTTGCTCCTCTGTCCGCCTCGTGCAACCTCGCACGCCGACGATGACCTGGCTCGTCCGCGTGCCGTCCGCGTGACGCCCGCGAACGAAGGATCGACGAAAGACCGAAATCCGTTGTAAATTATTGCTCCGCGGACATGTGGCGTTTAGCCCGCTATAATTGATTACCCGCGCGCCTTTAGGAGGCCCTCGGACTCGGAGGGAGCGCCAAGAACCAGGGGGTACGACCTCGGGGCATAAATTATAATTGAATTAGCCTGAGCTCTTAATTAGACCGCCCGAGAGAGGACTCTCCGTTTCGAACATCACGCGCTTCCTCTCCCTTCCTCTCTCTCTCTCTCTCTCTTTCTCGTAACTCTTCGTCCTCTTCGTCCTCCGACACGTCTCGCCGACGTTCTCCGCTCTTCGCGCTTTGTCCACGTCGTCGTCGTCGTCGTCGTCGTCGTCGTCGTCGTCGTCGTCGTCGTCGTCGTCGTCGTCGTCCGCTTCACCTCTGGCCCCCTTTCGTCTCCCTGCGGGATAATTTACAACGGGGGCGTCGCTGTTGCATGTCTGATGCGCGCGTCTCTTTCTCGGGATCTTGCGGTTTTTGTTTCTCTCTCGGGTCCTCCACGGCGCCGGTGGCGAAGAGCCTTTGTGCAAAATTGCCGCCGAGGATTTCCTCGTCGCGTTGCACCGTTCAATCTCGAGGCTCTCGTCCTGACGACGACAACGACAACGGCGGCGGTTTCGTCTCGCGCGCGCGCGCTCCTTCTCCGATCGCCCGGCGCGACAGGGTAGAAGACGGCGGCGGTGGCCGCTCAAGAGATTGCTATTACGGCTATTGTTTTCGTCGTCGCCGAGAGACCGGCTCGTTCCCACTTTACGAGCAGAACTCACTCACGCCGGACGGTAATGAATTACGAGCGATATCTGGCAGAGGGAGAATACCAAGATAGTGCAGCCTCGCGGCCAGGTGACGAGGCGCGCGCTTAACAGAGAGAAGCGGACGAAAATATATTTATTCGTTTGTTTATTCATCCGTTTATTTGCACTCGGCGCGAAATTTCACGCATTTCGCACTTTCCTCGTAAATCTCGCGAGCTTGTTTGCTCGAGAAATCTGTCCGTCGCTCGAGCGCGAGAAATTACCGCTGAAACGTCGCAATCAGCGCCGCGCTCGCCGCGATAATGAAGATCCGATTGACGCGGGAATAAAAGAAGAGATCGGCGGCGCGCCGGCCGGCCGGCTGGCCGGCGCGGGCGCGGCGTTTCCGCGCGAGCGCGAGCGCACAATCGCGAAGGAAGGCATGCAATTAACGCGATATCGATCCGAATCGCATGACGCGCGCGCGCGCGCGCGCGCGCGGCCCCGCGCCGGCAATCTCTTTTCCAGCTCCGACTTCAAGCTCGATCGTAACTCCGGCTTTTATCGGGGAGATTCGTTTCCGCCGGCGCGTGCAAAACAAACGGCGACGCTCGCTCTCTCGTACGCGAGGCGCCTCCGCAACTCAGCAGCCCCCCTCAGCTCCGCGCCAGTCTTCTTGGCCGCGCTTCGCTCTTTTCCGCGCTCGGCGCGTATCTACGCTTTCCGCGCTCGTAAAAGGGACGTTTATTATCGCGCGTATCCCACGATAAGCGCCCTGTCCTGACGCTGCTTTTACCTCATCCTCGGCGGATGCTTTCCGCCAATTGTGCGCGAACGCTTTGTCCCGCTTCTCGTAACCGAGAGGCTCCCCCGGCAGGTAATCCCGCGACGGTTGGCTAACGCGAAGCGCTTCGCTGACGGTGACGTTTAATTTGTGAAAAAAATCTCCATTTCGGAGAAACGATTTCTTTCGCCTTCGCGCGCCCCGTAAGAAGCGGAGCGTCTTGTTACTTTCTTTCCCGTTTAACGAAGGATTACTTTCTTGGCTCTCTCTCTCTCTCTCTCTCTCTCTCTCTCTCTCTGCCTCGAAGAGAGCTCGGGCGCTCTTCGATAAACATGTCCCAAGTCCGCCACGAGCGCGGATCGTTAATTCCGGCCGGTGGAGACACGCGACCGTTGATAATTAATTTCTACGTTCGGCGAGATCACATCGGCCGCACGTAGCGCCAGGCGCGTATAGCCCGGTGGTACCAGCTAGACACGCCGGCGGATCGTGAGGTCGTATATCTTGTTTCTTCTCTTTTGGCCGGCGAGAACGCGGAGGGAGAATCGGAAAGACCGGAAGAAAGAAGCGAGAGGGACGAGGGAAGAAGGGTGCCGCCACCGCCGACGCCGCCGCCGACGCCGCCGCCTCCGCCGCCGCCGCGGTTGGGAATAGCGAGCGGTAGCCGTTCGGGCGATGCAAATTCGAGACCGAAAACATTCGCGATGTATAATTCATCGCGCGGACCCGCCCGGCGTGTCCGCCTACGCGCGATACTACGTGTGCTCGCGCGACGATGGAACAATGTTTGCGCTTGTACGGGCAATCTCGTCGCGTAAGCGCGTTATAATCGCTCGCGGCCAAAGCGCGCCTCTCTCGGCTCACGATGCGAATTTTAGTGCGCGCGAGTCGCTAGGATCCATCGCTACTCGCGATGGACGAACGTGAGTCTCGACGGTCGCTTTCGTAAATCGCCGAGCGATCGGGACGTGAGAATGAAAGCGAGCGAGGAAAGGAGGAACGGTGATGAAGTGTCGAAGGCAGGTTCGCGCTGGCGTCTGGTAACGGAATCGCGGAAAATGGCCTCGCCCTTTTATACTTCTTGCACTCTTCGCTTGCTGATTTTACTTTGGAAGCGTCGTACGTGTAAATTCATCGAGTACGCGGCGACAGTTCGGTACGAGGGTGGAGGAGGGGGGGGCGGAGAATCGTGAGCTCTATTGGCTCAAGTTTCCTGATACGCCGCACGAGCGTCCGAAAGAAAAGCAGAGCAGAAGAAGAAACGAGGGATAACGAGGGGGGAGGGAGGAGGAAAAGGAGGAGGGATGGACGAGGGCGATTCCGCCGAAAGCAGAAACGAGACTGCTCCCACGAGGACTCGGGAATGACGACAAATCGCCATCGGAATCCGGGTGCCGATCGTTGAACCTGAACAAACGGAGCAATCGGCGATACGGCTCGTAAAGCCGTAAAAACAAAAGTATCTCAACTCGACGGCGGCTGCCGATGTACGTGTAGGTGTCCACGTCGGACGTCATCATCCCCGCGAATCTCGGGCGGGTGGGTGTACTCATCCGTGGGACACACATACACCGAGAGACGCGCGATGACGAACGTCGGCGGGGATACACATATACGTACGTATGCAACGCGAGCGAGAAAAAGAGAGGGGGGAGGAAGAAGAAGAAGGAAGAGATGTACTTCTGCTTTCTCCGGCTCTTACGTGGCGAACTTGCACCATAAGAAAGCCTTGACGAACGATACGTCCCCGACGGACGTCCACTTCGCAGACGAGTGCCGTCGCCGCCGATGCCTGTCGCCGGATATTTCTTTGCGTCTGTGTTTGCGGCGCCTGGCGGATTTGCCTTTCGCGCAAAATTGGATTGAGGATCCGTGTCGCGAATTAAGGCACGGTGTCTCTCTCTCTCTCTCTCTCTCTCTCTCTCTCTCCTCTCTCTCTCTCTCTCTCTCTCTCTCTCTCTCTCTCGCGGTTAACCTTTGCCCGACGGACGAGGATTGGAGGAAAGGCGATTGTTGTACTACTTACGACTGCGAGCTCTCGAAGCGGAGCGCGCGAGATGTCTCGCGACGTAAATTTGCCACGATCTAGATCTCTTATCATCTTATCACATCGGTCAGATTCGCGACAAAGATCAATTTTCCGACTGCATCGTCCGTGCGTGTCGATCGAGGTCGGCATGCAGCAATTAACTCGAGCGACGTCAGCCGCCGCGCGAGAAGTCCGTGTCTGACTAGTGCCGACAGTATCTACTTGCGCGCTCATCCCACCGCACGTCAAGCCCACCTCGTTGTCCGTCTGAAAATAGCCTGTCGCGAGGACTCCTAATTACAAGGTATCATTGCGAGGTGCTTTTCGCTTCTCGCGAGCACGCGCAAAAATTTTAGCAAATGCCTGTGCATAAAATTTTAATTACTTACGCCTGCCAGCCACTTACGGCGCGCCGCGGTACATTTTTGGCGGTACGATCGACGGACTTGCCACTTTCGGAAGATTCCGCCGGGAGATGTGCTCGCTCGACATACATCCGGCTGCGATTTCGATGTCGATGATGCTCCGGCGGGAGAGGAAAGGAGACTCCTCTCTCCCCGTGTTTGTTAGAATTAACAGCATTTCGAGGTTCCTCTTTTATGACCGAGAGGACCGGCGCGCGCTTATTCCTGGCGTGTAATTTAACGCCGCGTGATTTAACGACGCGCGTAGCGCCAGGTATTTTAGCACTCGTTCCGAAAAGCCAAGCGCAAACACAACTCCGAATTGACGTTGAGTATAGACGTGTGCTCGCGTGTGCAAAAGAAAAAGAAGAAAAAGGAGAGGAACGGGGGGGGGGCGGGGCGGAGGAGGAGAGGAGGAGGTACTCGGAACCCGGACGCCGGCAAGTAGTACATCGGTAAGCGATTCGGCTGCTCCGCGTGTTCGCTTGTTAATGACACGGGTGGATCCTGTCGAGATCCCGCTAAGGAGTAGCGGTAGGAGTAGTAGAGCTTGTTGATAAAAAAGGAGCAACGGGGATATTTCCTCGTTGGCCGTGCCCGCGCGCACCCTCGAGCTAGTAAAGCTAATTAAGAAATAAGTCGGACCACCAACGTCGGTGGAGGTAATTTGCATCCTGCGCTACGAAGATCGAATAACGCGATATGAAATATTACTAATCGCGTCGCACATGTAGATTCTCCCGGGGTACCGTAACATCTCTTGCGATGCTACGCGCTCTTCTTTTCTTCCTTCCTTTTCCTTTTCATTTTTCACCGGCAGACGGTAATCTACGACTTTGCCGTATGGGTCATCCCTCTCTCTTTCGGAAATCGATGGCAGAGGAAACGAGATACGGATTAAGATTCAGATTCGTATATGAAGCGCCGGCGAAGGAAATGACGGTCGATGGACGATTTCGATGCTATCGTCAATATCATCCACGGCATCGAAGCTATTCCGCGGATGGCCGACCACCTGGACGCGGTCAGATGATTGTCCGTGAGTATCGGAGCCAATTAGCGGCAATCCATACCGTCGATTGGATACCACGTTCCCTCTAACTATATCCCCGATTGGATATCACTCGGCCATGACAAAGTCCCTCCCGCGAGCGGAGAAACAGCCGCGGTACGTCCGCCTCGGACTGGTTCTACTCTGAAAGCAAAAAGGCACCTTCTCTCTCTCTCTCTCTCTCTCTCTCTCTCCCTCTCTCTCTCTCTCTCTCTCTCTCTCTCTCTCTCTCTCTCTCTCTCTCTCCCTCTCGCACGAGTCCTCGACTCGTTTTTTCTCTCTCTCTCTCTCTCCCCCCTCTTTCTCTCTCACCGGCTCGCCTCTTTCGCCCCTCTCTACCCCTTCCCCCGTTATCATCAGTCGGTGCAAATCACTCACTAATTACATCTAAAACGACTTACGCACATGAGACGGCCGAAGGAGCTGTAGAGAGCTAATAGTAAGAGGAGACCTTCGCATCTCTCGACACACCGTACCGCATCGACGTTACAGACACACGCACGCTCGCTCATTCGCTCGCTCGCTTGTTCACGCGGACACGGCTAATAGCGCTCGTGTGTGCGATTATGCATATTGATGGGACGGCGATTGATTTCATCGCTAATTGTATCCAACCGTGTTGCTCGTTATCGGGAAAGATGCCCCTCCCGAAGACGCGCGTCGCCATCATGTCTCTCGCGAGCATCTCGCGAGCGGCGCGGCAGCGTCCCTCGCGGTAACGGGCGATGTTTTAATTAGGCCGGCTAATAAGTCGGCTCGAAAGCGGGTCGTTGCGCGAAGACAATAAGTGCATCGCGAACCTGGAGATAATCGGCGCGCTTCTCTCGCTCGCGCAGCATGACCGGCCGCTAACGTCGAGTTATTAAACCGGAGCGATTCCGGCCGGTCATTTCACGGCGGCTTAAAATCGCTTCTTGTGCGCGGTCTCTCTCTCTCTCTCTCTCTCTCTCCCCCCCCCCCTCTTCCTGCCGGTCGCTCGTTCGCGTGGACGGACCGCCGCGATGAAGCGGATGCTCGTTTTTGCACGAATCGATAAGTCCCTATTAACGGCCCCGGGTAATTAGAGGTAAATTAACTTCCTATCGTTTAGAACATCCTCAAAGAGGATGTAGAAGATTATCGTGGCGTAATGAAATACTTAGCGATCGAGGCGTCAACACGCGTATCTCTGATACATCTGTTCTAATTTTTTATCTCTCTCTCTCTCTCTCTCTCTCTCTCTCTCTCTCTGAAAGAAGAAAGCGACTATTATTCTTATTACAAATATAAGCAGGAAAAGATTTCCCACACTAATAACAAAATATAAGAAATTTGCACTCGATTGAGCGATTAACCAATTATGAAACGAAAAGAGAAACAGTAAGCAAAACATCGAAAAATAATGTAAAATTAGTGACCTGATCGAATTCTAAATGTACCGTGATATATGTCAAACAAGATCAAGCATATAAACACTGTCTGTTAATTGATTTAAACATACCGTATAGTATAGGGTTTTGACGGCGCAGTTTACGATTGTATTAAATTAGTGTTAAACGACCGTGTGATAACATTGTTCCTTTGTCTTTTCAATTTAATTGGCGCCCTCGGCTTATGTTTCGATCAGCGATACGTGTCCGCGCTCGATTCGATCGACTCTGATGTGAGTTAGATTAGTGAGTTTCAGCTGGTTTGTGTATTTATCAGCTGACTCGGTCGCAAGCGCGACTCTTGCCAGCTAAGAAGGTCGCCAACAGACATGACGTTGCTCGTCATCGGCAACATCTGACGATATTTTCGATAAAGATTTGATATCGTGTCCCTTTTCTGGGGTAAGTAAACATTCGATTGTTCAATATTGATCGCGCAGAACGACGTCTGGCTTAGATATCGCGACGGTGCACGTTGAGCCATTGACGTAACACGCTTATTTCGGGCCGGCGTCGCGCGAGCGATTCCACGAAATTCCTGAAGACGATTACACGAATTCCATCGTCGGCTTCGCGATGTCTTATCTCCGCTGCGCACTCCCTCACGCTCTGACGTTATCAGCACGATCCCGGGGCATTACTTTCGCGGTTCGGCGGTACTTCTTCCCTCGCGCGATCGAGCGAGCGAGTGAGAGCGAGCGATCGCGATGTGTGCAACTCATCAACTCGCCGCGCCGGGGACTGCAGAATCGTCTCGCTGCATCACTCGCGTCGCGCTAATTTCGCGTAATCCGTAATCCGTAATCTCTCGCGTTATTGCCGCGCCGTGTTCCAATTCGCACAGCAGCTCCTCGTCGCTCCATAGCTCGGCTAGTTCGAGCTGATTTCCACTCCTCCGGGCAGACGCCCCCGTCTCTCGGATCGTCTCGTTTCGAGTTGTCTGATCAAGAGCGAAGTTGAACGAGCCTCCAACGAGCACTGGCCGGCGTTCATTAAGCGCGGATCATAAAACTTCCGCGTATGTTCCATCAGCGACTCGATTTAATCTTCCTCCTTGAGAGCATTTTTCCGTTCTCACGGACGCCGACGGAATTCCGTGCGGCATTGGCTTATCCCAGAGAGACACGAACGACTCACTAAATATAAATTTAATCGGTGGATCGTTGCCCGAATCGATCGCACGGCGAACTGCCGTTCCCGGGTCCCGGGAGGCTCTCGGGTTGCTGGGAGAGTGCCCTAAAAGTGCGCTTTCGCTCTTGTGCGGATTCGTCGACTAACCAAGTTTCGTATGACTAACCTCCGCTGACTCATCCTCGTTCCGTGCCGCGAGCGAGCGAGCGAGCGAGCGGGAGGAAGAGAGATCCATCGTGCTCGCAGACGGATTTTGGCAGTGCCATTTTTTCCCGACGTCGTACATTTTCATCTCGGTAATGCAATATTACTCATTCGTCTTCGTCCATCTGTGATTTTCCTTCCGCACCGTAACGATCCGCGTGTCTCTCTGCAACTACGATTTCTCGGGCGCGCGACCCTTGACCCTTGGCAGGACAATACTCTCCCAACGGCGAACGAACAATGGCTTTGGGTAGTCGTGGCGGTGACGAAGAAACAGTAAGAATGCTAAAGACTCTGAAACTCTTTCAGTCGGAAAAGTAAACGAGATCCGTTGGCGTCAGAAATTGCGACGCGACTTTTCCATCATTCCAGATCGCATTCCTTCACCTTCACTGTCTCGCTGGCAAAGTATTTATACATCCGCATCTCGGGAACTCGATAGGTGCAAAAAATGGAAAATCCCATTAGAGAGAGGGAGAGAGAGAGAGAGAGAGAGAGAGAGAGAGAGCAGTCATTTTTTTTCAATCGTCAGAACGTGCGCCTGCGATAGTGCCGGGATTCTGAGAAAAGAAAGGGAGAAGAACGGGAAAGAGAAAAAGGAGACGGAGAGAGAGAGAGAGAGAGAGAGAGAGAGAGAGAGAGAGAGAGAGAGAGAGAGAGAGAGAGAGAGAGAGAGAGAGAGAGAGAGTTAAGTGATGGTGGGTGGGCGAGATGGTTATTTAAATGCCCATAGGAGCCATTAGAGATTACGGTCCAACAACAAATGCCGACGTGAATGAGCCGAGTCGAACGACGATATATGTTGCTTTCCGACAAAACAAAACTTTCTACAGCCTCCACATTTTCTTCTCCGCCCCTTCGCTTTTCCTCGCGTGACATGATACGCACGGATGGAAACGCCGCGCAGAACACACACGAGCAATCTGCGAATGTGCGTTCGTGTGCGCGTCACTTTGGGACGTTTCTGTTTAAAAACGCGCGGCGGAATCATGAGGATTACGTCCGTTTAAAAGGACGCGCGCTCTCGCACTCGTACACACAGACGCGGCGCCGTTCGTCTTGTGCTTCGTTACGATGATGAATTCGTAGGTGAATCATATTCTCGGTAATGCGATTACGAGCTACTCCAAATGGCATACGAATCGTTCTCTGCACTTTGTAGAGATACGGGATCGCGTAATAAAATGTAAATTACAACTTGGATTCCGGCGCGTCGCAGTATTACCGGGAAATAAAGGACCGATCCTGTCTACCGGCGTACTCAGGATTATCCATCCGGGGTGGCCATATAAGGCCGGGATTTGATGAAAATTAAAGTTCATCGCGCAATCGCCGGTCAGCTGGATAAGAGCCGGTAACAGCTGAAATAAATTACAGTCTCGGGACGTATCGGCTGCACCTGAAACTTTCTCGATGCACGCCGCGTGATTTACGCTGAAATACGTTCTCGATTATCGCGATCACCCACATCGAATCGTAAGAAGACACGAAAGTATGTGCGACGATACACGCGGCGGCGTATCCCCTTTTTCTTATTTCTCGAGGGATATCGCGCCGCGCTCGAAATTCCCAGAGGTCGGCCGCAGTGCGCGTTGTGAGGAGAGCACGTCGGGTTATCGGCGACGAAATGAATTCCTAAAACTCAATTAACCGTGGCCTCTTTAACAGCCTCGTCTTAACGAACGAGACGACTCGGGTAATGAATGGTCGCGCGGGACGCGCCGGGTATTTCGATCGGGCTGAGCTATCCGTGGACGTTCATCCGAATACCGATACAACCGCCCTAAGAGCATCGAACGATCCAACCCTTTTAAGTAGGTCTAAGTAAAACGCTAGAGAGGAATGCAAGGGATACAGCTTGATGGTGCGGCATCGGCGTTGAGTACGAGATCAGTTTCACCGCGTGAGTCATCGCGAGTCCCTGAGAGAGGTGACACCGCTTCGACTCGGAACGATCGTGAGAGGTTACGACCGTCACGAGTGACGGTCGAATTTTCGTCCGAAACGGTTGGACACGCCAGAAATTGCCGGAACTCACGCGTCAGCTCAATATCCCCGCTTGCGAGACAAGTGCGGCAGCCTGACTTCTCAACGATGACGATTGCTTTTCGACTGGCGGTCGTGACAGCCGCCGCTCACTCACGAAATTAAAAAATTTTTTTTCGAACGGGGAATTCAATAAAGAGTGACAATTTGTGCGACGAAACGGACTCTCTTCGAAGGCAATGAATACATAATTATCGTTGCGTATCATCTCGCTGGATAAAGCTCGATAAACGCGTGTGTCGTGAAGGTGAAAACCGATGGATTTTTTGATCGCACGGCTTACAGGCCGCCGTTCACACGGCATCTTCGACAATCAACAAATCACCGTGGACGGTTTTTCCTCCGCAGCGATGATATTTGCTCGTCTACCCCTTGCTTTCTTTCGCTCCCTCTCTCTCTCTCTCTCTCTCTCTCACACTCACCCGTGTAGCCGTTTTTTCCTCGCGGGGGGATGACGAGGAGCGTGTCAGAATGAATGTGACGCCGGCGGAACGTCGCGGCTTCCGAGCAAAAACCACGTCGCGTACTTCTCTCGCGTGGCTCCTCTTCTTGTTTGTGCTCTCTCTTCTCCTTCCTTATATTCCTCTCTTCTTCCCCGCGCCCTCCATCCCGTGCCTCTGCCTGTCCCGGCCGTGGCATACTTGACGCACGACAGTCCTCTACGTAGCGTTACAGGACGCGTTTAGTCGCTCATCGTCTCCTTATCCGTTCTCCATAAACGCACGACGTCGACGGCTATCTGCCACTTCACGTGGCACCAGCCTGGAGACACGAGTGTGCTCGTGTGCTGGTAGGAAGAAAAAGTCGGGCTCAATCAACGAGATAGTTCGCACGGCGGCGTGCACGCCTCCTGCGGGCATAGAAGCGATCCGGGCGGCTCGCGTTGTCTCGGCCTTTGCAAGTGACGTGTCTTCGTATTCGAGATTATTGTCGTTGCAAAAGTCGGATTTACAGTCATATAGATGATTCTCTTTAACTCTTGTCGAAGTGCTACTTATACCAGAAATACTCACGATGACAACCTTGAGTGACAACGCTAGGAACGCTCGCAAAGCACTACATACATTTTCCGCTCTTATATCGCAAATACGTAAATATCTTTTTGTTAGTCGACACACATATATATATATATATATATATATTATGTTCCAATTGTGAGCGAGAGAGATGCATCGGGAGTGGGCTCATGATTAATTAGTCGGCAACTGGGAATTGGACTGTCCCAAGTAGTCGGAAAATGTCTCTCGGAAAAGCCACGTGCTTCAAAGTACAAACTGACACACTCGCGGCGAGGGACAACCCGAAGCATTGTCGGTGACGTAGGAAGCAGCGAACTCGATGACGAATTCGATGATGTCCCGAGTGATCTCCTGGAAGTCGGCGGCGGCCGGACCGTGCGGAGGAATTACAGATGCTCTTCATGGAAACGGCGCGAATGACTGGCCCGCGTAAATCCGGCGGGAAGGTCAAATTTCAGGCGTATAGATACGTCCGCTTGCGATTAGTCATTGGTCTCTCGCGGTCATTAGCGCGGACTGGCGGGGGTCCGAATTTAATCGCCGATCCGTGGAAAATACGAGTCACAACACCGAGCGCTTCCCGACGGAAAAAGCTTCGTGAGTTTTGCAAGGTCCTTGCGTCTTGCGTCGATCTACGGCACTCTGACGAGACTCCAAGGCTCGTCTACATTAGCTGTAAGAGTAAGGCTGTAAGGCTTGCAAGACACGAAACGCAATATTTTCATTCGCCAACAGCTTACGTTACAGCCTTACAGCCTTACTCTTACAGCTATTGTAGACGAGCCTTCAAACATCTTCACTCGCTATCAATTGCGGCTACTGCGGCCGAGTCGGTAGATCGCGCGGGCTCGTGAGACTCTCCTGAAATGCGAGATTAGGATTTTACGATGATGACGACAGCCCGCAGCGCGATAACGTGCCTCTCTGTTGACGTAAAATCTTATTTGCGCCGCGGTGCGTGCAGACTCCCGGCGAGCAGGCGGGAAATGCTGCGCGGCGTCGTGAGCTTATTTTCGAGCGCCGCAATCCGCCGAGAGTTATCGCACAAATATGAGCCATTGTTTGTATCTTTTTTTCCTCGAGGGAAAATGGTCTAATTGTTATCGCGGGGGGGCTGAAGAAGTCTCTCTCAAAACGCGAGAGGTGGCCTATGTAATTTCACTTCTGCCTCGATCGACTCGGTATTTACTTTACGCGTATTCTCGAGAGGAGGCAGAAGGGAACGGTATCGCGGAGACGAAATATTTCTCTAATTTTTAATCAAGTAACAAAAACACCTCGGAACGATGCGGTTATGTTTTCCCGGAGAATTAGCTTTTATTCAGGCGCCGATCGGCACAGTGGAGGGGGGGGGGGCAGGGGGGCGAAGGGAACGCACAACGTCGGGACGTGCCCCCGCAGATGTGCCAGCGACGCGCGGTTGCGGTTCCAACGACTGTAAATTGTAGTCGCCGCGCGATTATGCCCGGTCATTTAGCGGTCGAATTGACTGGTTCTAAATCAAATCGCGTTACGGCTCGATCTCGATCGCGGCTGTTGGCGGTGCAACGTATCGCCGTCGCGATTGACCCCGACAGTTCGCCACGGCCGTTTGTGAATCCATTGGCACGCGTGATTTGTCGTGATTTGCCACGGCTATTTAGGAAGCATTTCGGAGCCTGCCTCTTTGTGACGCAACGCCAGGTGACTTC
Organism: Harpegnathos saltator; assembly: GCF_003227715.2. Lineage (NCBI taxonomy): Eukaryota > Metazoa > Arthropoda > Insecta > Hymenoptera > Formicidae > Harpegnathos > Harpegnathos saltator. The sequence continues at coordinate 1,836,811 of NW_020230382.1, forward strand.
TTCTTCGGGGCTCGTTCGCGCGCGGCTCGTGCTGCACGGGCGTGCTATAAAGGTAGTAAATTTCGTGGTTACCCTGAATGGAGACGTCGTGTCGCACCCCCTCCCGTAGCAACGCCGAAAATTCAGAGGACAGAGAAAGAGAGAGAGAAAGAGAGAGAGAGAGAGAGAGAGAGAGGCGGCTGAAAGATCATCGCGACGAGAGCAGTTCCGTAATAAATTAACACCGCTGCAACTTCCGGACATCCAGTGCGTTAAACACAAGGCGAGTCGAATCCTCCAGCGCGAAGATCGATTCAGTTCATCCGGCAAATTGAATCGCGCGCGATACGGCCGGCGTATCGTCGCCTTCTCGCGAGTGACGAGCCGACTGATTGCAAGGTTCTCATGAGGCGTCGCTGGGAGCTCATCGCGAATCCTCATACGCTCTCGCCGGCCGACTCCTGAGGATCCTTAGGACCGGGGTGGCTCAGTCACGCACGGAATCCGTGTGTACCCCGGCTGGGCGCGCGACAGGCGGTGTCCAGCTGAGAGTCATCGGCGTCGGCTCGGTAGCCGCGTTTTTCATCGGCGGTTGTTGGAGCCTATTCAAGTGTCGCTAGTTTTTCGCGCGGCGGGCGACAAATATCCCCTCCAAAATCCCCTTTGGATGAGTCCCCACGTGGTCCGGGATGTCACGACGGGTCGTGTCCTCGCCGGCATTCACCGTGCTGATCCCGTCCCGGTGACTACCCACCCAGTCGCGTGCATTCACGGAGCGATCTTCCGGACGTGCGATCTCGCGATCAGCCGCCAGCGGTGGCGGCGGCGGCGGCGGTGGCGGCGACGGCGACGGCGGCGGCGACGATCGAGTGAACGAGCGAGACAAGTGAGACTTTGCTGTCGTTTCCGTTGAGTGAGCGCGGAGTGATTGCATTTCCCAATCGGCGGTTTGCGGCCGGCGGCATCGCGTCGCGTCGGGATACCGAGTGGACCTCGCTGTGATATCGCTACAACTCGCGCCGTGTGCTGCCGACGGGGAAGGGGGTGGCTTTATCGACGACGCGACGCTCGGTTCGCCGCTCGCAAGCGGATGATCGCGCGTTAGGTTTCGCGGGGAACCGCTCTCGCGACCGCAGGGATTCGCGCGTTACGTCAGCATCGATATCGCTGGTAATCCAGGTTAAACCGAGAGACGACTCGAGGGCTCGCTGATCTCGCCTCTCGATACGCCGCATGACGCGAATTCGCCCGCTGTGCTGCACGTGACGACGAAAACGGTATATAGGTCCGTCACGGCGGCGGGTTTCCCCGCAGAAAGTTCGGTCTCGCCGCGTCGCGATAAGGAAACCTACCGGCGCGTTCTTCGTCGTCAGAGTTCGTCGGAGTGACGTGACGTAACGTGTAACGTGCGACGCGCCGGTCCACTCTCTCTCTCTCTCTCTCTCTCTCGAAAGCAGACCGCATCGATCGATCCAGGAGGTGCAATTCGGCGGAGCTTGGCGCGAGGTGTCGTCGACCCAGCGAGGTCTGCGAGTATTCTGTCGCGTAACCCGTGTCTATCCATCCGTCACGGGCGACGCGGCCGTCGTCTACGAGCGAGAGAGCGCGGGGACTCGCGGCGAAACGAGGTGCTCGAATCGTTACTGCTGCTGGCTGGCCGTAATTCGCGCGATTTACAATGCATGGACTGAGATGACAGATGCCGAGGCGGGGACTCGCAGCTATGTCTACGACGATCGTTGAGTGAGTTACGGCGATTTCGTCGCCACACGTTGACATTTCTCACGCCGCCCTACAGGACACGTTCTTCGGATTCCGAAGGGGCCTCGGCGACTCGATAATGGATAAAGAACGCTCCCCGCGAGGAGACGCGTCGCGTCGCGTCTCCTTACCTTCGTGTACGGCGATCGTAATCCCGCGTAAAATGGCGCACTCGATATAGCGACGGGACTTTGAGAAATTCCGATTCTCGCTTCCAGAGGGATCTCTCTCTCTCTCTCTCTCTCTCTCTCTCTCTCTTTCTCGTGAGATTATTAACAGCGTCAGTCGTCGTTCGTTATATATATTTCTCGGAAGAGAAACGCGCTGACGACGCGTACCTTCGACGTTCGCGCTGTTTTCCTCTCTTTGTGGATTCACTCGTTGACGGAGGTGTATCGTTGCAACGCGGTAATGAGCATTAACTGGACGCTGCGTCACGAAGCGCGCGCATGACCGGCATGACGCGCGCGGCGCGGCGCGGCGCTCTCGCGTGTTGGAATTTGTCACGGCCGGATCTCACGACGCTCCGGAATTTCGCGACTCCGCGGAATTTCGTGACGCGGCCACGTGCACAAAGCCGAGCCGCGCTCGGGAGAGAGCGCGTGCGTCCTCCACGTGCGTGGCGACGACGACACGCAACACCCAACACGCCTCTCGTGGTCCACGCGATCGCATGCGATGGCGAAGCTGTCGCTGACAGGCGAGCAATTCCCTACGGGTCTACGGGTTTTGAGTAATTGCGATATCGTGTAGTGAGAAGTCAGACGTGCGTGACACTTTGAAAGAAATTCGCCCGGCAATTTTTGCGAGGTCCAAGGTGTGACGGGGAACCTCGCGAAACTAGAATCCACTGCAACATCTTCCCCGTGTAATTCGATTTGTCCCGCGTTTCAGGGGCACATCTCCGTCAAGATCGCGACGAAGTGCGGATTAAAAGCCGAGAGAGAAAGAATAATCTCCGTGGGTTCGTGACGAGTGAGAAACGGACGGACGACGCTCGCGCGAAAAAACGGCGAGCGCGTCGCGCAATCGTCGCGATCGACGCGACGTCTCGTGCTCGCGCGGTCCACGCTAGAAATCTTCATCCTCGGCGACCTTTCCGTCCTGGTGACACGTTCCATCCGTTCCATACGTTCACGACGGAGGCCTCGCACGGAGCGTCTCTCTCGCCTCCTTGCGCAAGACGTCCCGGCAGATATCCGAATGTTAATGTATCCCGCGCGGCTCTCGACGAAGCTTACGTCGGCGCTCGCGGCGACGAGCGATACCTACGTCCGCGGCGCGCACCGCGTGTATTATCGCGTGTCCCGAGCCGTGATCCACGGCCGTTAATGAGACGGCCGGCGAGCGCTTGTCAGCGGGACGTCGCTGTGTGACTAAGTTTGCAATTATGTAAACCGGCATCCCGAGCTGCGAGTGGGATACTCGTACACCTTGGTTTAGAAGGCGGTGCTCTCCGCCGATGTGAAAATTGAAAAATCGACATTGACGCTGCTGACGTAAATTGGATACTTTGGAATGTAGCACGATACACGTTCCCGCGAGAGAGAGAGAGAGAGAGAGAGAGAGAGAGAGAGCGGCTCACGCGACGTGAAGGGGAGAAGGGGAAAATAGCCGGCGGGCGACGATACAGCGATCTATTTTCCGTCCACGTATTTTCCATCCTTCACCGAGACTCATCGCACGCTCTCGTTGATCGCCCTTTATTACTATAATTCGCTCGATTAAGCGCTAGACGGTCTCTCCGGGAAGTAACTGCGCGATCGCCGTAAGAGAAACGGACATGTTAATTCGCGACGGTGATTTATCGCGGAGCGAGACGCGTGCGAACAAACTCACCGTCGTCCGTCGCGAGGAAAAGGACCGCGTTTTCGGCCGTTTTTTCTCTCACCTTCCTCTTGTCCTCCCTCTCTCTCTCTCTCTCTCTCTCTCTCTCTGTCACGCGCGGGCAAGAGCCCGTCGATTTAATAAAGCATAAATCGTTTCTCCACACATCCGGCAGCGCGAACGTCGAACGTTACGAATCCAGTTGCGTATTTGCATCGAGTCGTCGCGCCGCGCCGCGCCGCGCCGGTGCAATTAAACCTCGAAACCCGAGTCGAGTCGACTCGCCGGGCACCCCGTTCTCCGGCCTGGGCTCCGGTGTTACGACCTGATGTATATCGCGCGGAGAGCGCGATGATGAATGCACGACCGGGTCCTCTGGCGAAATCCGTATCGCGGAGCTCTGCTCCGAGCATATTCCCTGCCTCGGCCGGCCGCAGCTTTTCTACGTGACGCCGTAGAACGCGATTGTTCCCACGCGGGAGAACCCGGGGAGCGTACCCCCGCCGGGAGATTAACTGCGATTACCTCGCCGTCTAATCGCGATCGCGACGCTCGGCCGGGGAAAAGCGGGACGACGAGGAAAAAGTCGGCTCGCGCGAAGCTCGCAGCAGAATCGCCGCTTTCGCCGTTTGCCCTCCGCGGCGATCCCTCCGTCGCGGAGAGCAAACGGAGCCGGTATTTCGCGAGAGGATCCGGCGAAGGGGGGAGGGCGGCGCAGCCGGCGGTGACATTCCGTACGGTGCATCGGATACATTGAAACATTGAGGTAGAGGCGGGATGAGGCGAAAGAAAGGCGCGCTTGGTCCAACCCGCGGTACCACGAGCGAGCCAATAACCCAGTCGGATTAAAGCGAACGGCCGAACGAAAGTTCCAGCCGCTCTCCAGCGGCTTGTTGTTCACCTGTGTTCTGTAACACGAGACGCATTCGCATTGCGCAACCACTTGCGGCGACGGCGACGGCGGCGGCGGCGGGTCCTGCGGGGAGAACCGGGTTATTACTTACAAGCCGCGGCGCGCAGTGTCGTTACTCTTGATTTCTACGATTCTCCGATGTCGCTTTTCCCGCACGCTCTGATGTTATCAGCGATTTTCCGCGGTATCGGTGTCTCTCGACGCGACAGGTGCCGCGACTCGCCGCTGGCCTCCGGATGAGTTTATCGCGGTCGTCGTCGTCGTCCTTCGCCGAGCTTAACCCTTTATAACCTGAATTAATTTACCTAAGACTTTATTAAATTATTTCTGTGCAATTAAATAGCTTTCGACGTTATCATGTAACGTAAGGAATAGAAAAATGAATTTTATAGTAATTTTAATGATTAAACCTTAAGATGGTACTTGTAAGTCCCGACGGGAAAGTAAGGTGAGACACATAAAAATAGTTCCAAAGCGTATGAGCGTTTATACACTTTTCTTAAATGGCGACGACAGGATGAAGAGGGTTATAAACGGGAGAATCGCCGATGTGTTTGCGAATAAATAAACGATCGGCGCGAGATACTCGCGAGCTCTGCGGGAGGGGAGTCAATATGTGCGAAAGTACATACTTTGACATGTTGTCAACTGCGAGGAGATACGATTACGCGTGCTCGAGCGTAAAGCACACGCACAGCTCGTCGTGCTCGGCGAGTCGGAATCGTAAATTAGACGCCGCGGTGCGCGGCTTTATATCTGCGCGGCGATATCTTTTCGATAGCAATTATCCCGCGCACGTTTTCGCCTAATGGCCACTACCGATCCGGGTGCATTCTGCGCTTTCAATCGGTGCGCCCGGTAATAGTAACGAGTGCGTTCTACGTTAACGCACCGTGTAATCACGGGGAATTTATTCGCATACGATTAATCGCTTAGAAATGCCGGCGGATCGCCGCAGATTGAAACGCACCACCGACCAAGACGGATATCGGTCGGCGGGTATTTTTCACCTCGCGTTCTCTGCGACCGTTTTTCCCGACTAACGAGCGTGTTCTTTTTCTGCTTCCAGGTTACCACAGCTTGTCGTTTTAGCGAAGATTTTGTGCATCCTGATGGTGAGTAGTCCTTCGCATGTAATTATCGTAGGCTAGCAGAAATTGCAGTCCCCTTATCTCGGGGAAATTACCGGCTTTCTAAATTACAAGTGTGGATACTCGGTTGCGACCTCGGGTGCATTTGTGATAGCCGTCGGTAATAAAAAGGAAACGGGTGACTGTGCAATCTAGCGACGTGGCCGGCACACGAAACTTCGTCGTCTCGAGCTCATGAATATCTCGCGCGGCGCGGCCGCGCGGGAGTCGAATAATGTCGAATTCGTCAAACGTAGAATCACCGAGGGCTCGCTACGGGCGGCGCTACGACCGTTTATCGCTCTATAATTGCCCCGCAATCTTATCTACGAGCGTGTCCGATATTAGCGGCACAGAGCAACTGCATAAGAGGTAATCTGATGATCTGTCGGCCTAGTTTCGCGACCGGTAACGAGCGGCCGCGGCGGCATAAAGTTCATGCTCGAGCCGCAGTTCCGCCGAACTCGCCGTCGCGGCGGGATCGCCTACTTTGTAGCCCACGGATACACGCCAAGATATACGGCGGGCCGCGATCGCGAGGGGTGACTAGGTCAGATCCGAGATATCCCCGCAGCACGAAGAGGTCTCGAGAGAGACCTCTGTGGAGATCGCGTGCTGAGAGACCCGTGCCAAAACTCGAGCAAATCCGCCGATTACGCCGGCGCGCACCTCACCTGCCGCAGATTAATAATGATCCTCTTTCGCTCGCATTCTTACGCGTTTCCAAGACTCTGACACAATTTGTACGGCCGGGGATCGAACCAGATTGCACTCGCCGACTTCGAACTCGCGCTTTGACCCTTCGCGTCAGACCGACGCGTCTCCCAGCGCTCCCGCAACGCTCTCGCGCGCGAAACGAAAGGACCACCACGTTGCTAATAGCAAATCCGATTAAATCTGGTAAGCATTTTGTAAGGACGAAAACACTCGGCGAGATTTTGCGACTGTGCGAGATAGATGAAAATCGAGTCGCAACGTAGACTATCGTTCTTCCCGAATGCGGACTTCAGTAGATGCAGTCCACTACGAGCCAGCCTAACGAGGCGCCAACAGGCGAGGGCTTAATCCGCCGCGACGTACGCTTAATTCGCCGCCGTGGACGCCGCGAGGCGCTTCCAAGTTTCGACGCTGCTTGAAAAAAAGCCTCGAGCTACCTCCACGAGGCAACGCGGTTGATCGCGGCCCGTTAGTCCGCGTCTCGATCAACCGCGCGCACTCGCGACCCGTCCAGTCACTTTCTCCTTTTCTTCTTCAACTTCCTCGAGTTGAATAGTCGGGGGACTAGCTGAGACGGAAGATAGAATCGTCGAACTTTGCATACCCGTTTTTCCCCGCGATCAGCCCGCGATATTGAAATTCTTTTCTTTGTTGGCGCGCGACGTTTCTCGCTGGCACGTACAAATTTATCACGCTTTTGAGACCTACGCTGGAGATCTACGCGCGCTCGACTGCCGCCAGAGGACGATAAGGATAATTCGCGACAGTCTCATCGGGCGCTCGCGGAGGCTCGAATCGTACTTGTAAGTGAGATTTATGCACGCCCGATACCGGTCGTGAGCGATGCAATAAACGGTTCGCGCCGGCCCAGTAAATAATTAAATGGGTGGTCGCGGCCGGATCGCGGGCGATAAATTTAGACGTCGGCGGAACGACCGCCTCCGTCGAGCGGCTCGACGTAGATCGCGACGACGAGAGCGCGTGTTCGGGGCGGAGGGAGGGAGGGGGGGGAGGGGGAGAGGACTGTCGCCTTGACGATACGACTGTTGGGTGAGAATTTAATGAATGGCCGATACATAAAATTGCAAAGCTATTCGCCGAAGATCGTCATTATCCGCTCGCTCGCGCGCGTCTTTACGGTCCGGCGGTCTTGCCGATTAAACGATAATGCGAATGTCGCGCTGATGACGTGCGAATCAATTAGCGAGTCGAGGGATTCTTTTTCTTTATCGGCGTCGAATACGCGCGCGCGGTGGATTCTGCGACGCTGCGGCTAAACGCAGGATCTGTCGCGTGCTGCGGGCACTCGTCGCGTCGTAAAAACTTTCGGCGAGCGTACGCTCGCTACTTAACTTTGTATGTTAAACGATAGAGAAACGGCGCGTTATCGCCCGGCGCTCTGGCCGTCGCCTGGCACGGGCTGCCTGCGCGTACACACGCACACGCACGCACGCGCGTTCGACAACATCACGGAGCATTACAAGAGACGGGGTGCTACAGGATCGTGGAGCCCGCAATAAAGTCCCACGATGCGAATTTAATTGCTCTCTGTAAACGATAAACGCAACCTGCCCGTTCGCGCTCGTCGCTCGCTGCGCGCTTATTGCGCGACGGTGTCATGCGCGGCAGGCGGCACTTCCTCGCGATAAATTCCGACACGATCGTCTCGAGGGAGAGGTAGCGTTGATTTATGAAAAGAAAAAAAGAAGGGGCAGAGAGAGAGAGAGAGAGAGAGAGAGAGAGAGAGAGCGAGAGAAACAAGAAGTATAATCGATCTCGATAAAACCGATCGCGCGTGGCAAGATTTCCGCCCGTCCGATCCGCTCGTTGTTTGTCGGAAGAGACGCGCGTCGCGCCCGCCACCGTAACATTGTCGGCGCCACATTTGATATAAACGGAACGCCAGTTTCGGCGACTATTAATGGATGGCTCGTGTCCGCTCGTTAACGAGGTTTCTGCCATCAGCGCGCACCATCTCCGAGCGGCCGGCGCAACGACTCTCCGTCTTCCTCTGACACGAAGCGTTACTCTTCCTCCTCCTCCTTCTCCTCTTCTCTCTCTCTCTCTCTCTCTCTCTCTCTCTCTCTTCTTTCTCTTTCACTTTTTATTTCGTTATCCGAATCAGCCGGCGGGCGGATCAACGAATGACTCGATGTCGTGTGATATGTGAACCGATCGTAAAAGCGTTCCTCGTCGCCGGTCGTGGAAGAATTTTCGACGTTCTTAACGACTCTCATCTCGGTCGTCGCTCCGAAAACAAGGCACGCGAATTCTTATCTCGTCACCGTTCTGTCCCCCCTCTATTAATCCAGAAATCAGCATAATTCGCGCGGTGTAATATAAAGCGCGAGTTTAATTTACGGCCGAATTGCTCGCCGTTCGTCGTCTCGTGACTTTTCGCGTTTATTACCTGCCGTACTTACTTCTTTCTCTCTCTCTCTCTCTCTCTCTCTCGCTCTCGCCCTCAATCAATCGCACGATCGGTGCTTGCATATGTATGCATGTGTTTCGTGCCATTTGAATAATTCATCGAATCTCGGAAATGTAGTTACGTTTCCTTCTCCCTCGTCCCGAAATAAAACAACACGAATCGCAAAGCGGACATCTCGAGCACGCTGCTCTTCCACAAATCGTGAAATGCTGATGGACATACATCGCTGTATATCGCTGATTCAATTCCGACCTCACGTGCAGATCGATCCGAGGCCCTTCCCGGTCGTCGCTTCGTTCCCCAAAGACCTCGGTTTGCGTTTCGTGTTTACAGGACGACCGAAAATTTCAGGGTAGAACCCCCGCCGAGATTCGGGTATACACGAGCTGTTCTTGTAATTGCAGGTGGTGATGTGCGGGGCGGCGCCGACGATGGTGCGCTCCGTGAGTCTCCACGCGGTTTGCAGCGGCCGCAATGTTACCGTAATAGGCCGCACAGTCACAGCCGAGCAACGCAACGATAGCAATGCAGCCTACCGTAAGTAAGACAACAATGATTTATACTCGTATCCGCCGCGACATAGCGCGAACATCTCCCTTACTTAATAATCCGCTCGAGATCACTGATAGAAAAATATAGTCGAATTAACTATAATCTCACTATATTTTATAGTTCATTTTGGCGTCAACCAATATTTTTATACTTCGTGGAACCTGCAAAATATAGTAGAATAAACACAAATATATAGTCAATGATTGTCTTAAACAACTGTTTAGTTACTTTTACACACAAATATATGGTAATTTCTCATTCACAAATATAGTGAGATTTAATATTCATATAGTTACATCTGTCATCATTTAGCAAATATTCTGGTAATATTGACTATATAAAAGAGTTACTTTACATTTTATATTTTATATTTGTATCCATACAAAAATTTTAGTTTAACTTACTATAATTCTTAGTAAAAATATCATACTATGCCTATATCGTTTATTATTACCGATATTATGGTAATACTTACTATAAATATGATATTTCGGACTGTAATTTAGTTACTATATCATTATAGTTCCAAATATCATATACTTTTCTCTCAGTGATCGCTTGTTTATCGATTTACAATCATTGCGCGCTTCAACTTCGCGGAGGGATCGCCCGCAAAGAGATGTCTTTATATTCGCGTCGTATCTCTTTACAGCCGTTTATCGTCTCACAGCTCTTACAACAGAGAGAGAGAGAGAGAGAGAGAGAGAGAGATGCTTTTACACAACGTCCCACTAAAGTAAATCTCTGCGAAAGAGCGGAGGAGAGTTTTTTCTCAGAACGGCTCTGAAACTCGCGAGCGCTCGACCCGGAATGGATGATCCGCGCGATTTGTGCGTCGGTTGTGTGTTGTTAATTAGCTGTTTATTAAATCTGCCCCGCGCGCATGCGCGGCGAATATGGCTTTGGACACTGATTAATACACACAGCGCGCGCACGGCAGATTCCGTTACGCGTGCGATAATACGACCGTGCGGGATGAGTTAATCAAATCTGTTAATTGAATCGATCCCAATCACCGTTCCGGCGGCGTGCTGTTATCCCGCCGATCGATAGTTCGGTGCACAAAAAGGAAATTTCGTGCCTGGAAATATCCGGGCGCGATGCCGCTATAAAGAACTTAATTTACCGCGATCCTTATCGGCCAAAGCCGCTGCTCCTCTCGGGGGCCTTATCACTCTCTCTCTCTCTCTCTCTCTCTCTCTCTCTCTCCCCTCCTCCCTCCACCTCTCGTTTTCGCTACCGACCGCCTCCACGGCGCGGCGGCGAGACCTTCCGGGGAGAATTTCCATTTTTACGAACTAATAACTGCAGTTCTATTTCCGCGAGTAATCCCGAGCGTGCGATCGGCCAGGAGGAAACGAAAGGAGTAAAGAGGAAGGGACAACCATCGAGGAGCCCCGATGAATTACGCGATGTACTTCTGCCTCGTCTCGATTGTTTCCGGCTAGACACTGTTTGTCTCACGTCGTTTGCTCTGTCGTGCATCGGACTTTCTCCTTCTCTCCCGTTCTTATTTATCGCGTCGCGCGAGCCGATTGCGAAAAGCTCGTCGTCGTCCTCTCCGAGATCCGAAGACAGATATTCGACGTGAAACGCGACGTTGGAACGCGACTAGATAGGCGGTCGTTCGTTTCCCATTTGCGTCTTATCGCCTTGACACACATTCGTCCTGACAATAACACTTGTTTATGGAAAAAAAGCGCTCGTCACGACCACGACGATGGACGGACGGACGACGCTTCGTATCCTCGGCCGATTTCTTCAAACTGGACACTTGGCTCGCGCAGGATTGTGACGAATGGCTCCTCCCGCGCGCCTTCGTCTCGCGGCACTCGCTCGTCCACCGATAATTTACCGCTGACCCTAATGACGACCCGAATTTTATACTGCGCAGATGAGTCGACGGCGATTTTTTCAGCTCCGTCGTCAATAATTCCGCGAATTGATAAAATTGGAAAGAGAAATTTTATAACGCGTTACTAACTTTTTCTCTCTCTTTGCTTTTCATACGACTTGCTGCCTAGCGAATTAAGTTTAAGGCGCAGTTGCCTAGTGAGTCAAATGTAATTAGTGTCTTCCATCAGCGAGCAGTTTAATTATTTTGCTCTTAAATTAACTCACACCCTCAAAATCGAAAAGCATGAAATCGCAGAGGAGAGAGTCATCGCTGATGACTCCCGTAACGGAATGCTGCGGCTGTAGCAGAGAAAGAGAGAGAAAGAGAGAGAGAGAGTTACATGCTGCAGATTAAATGTCATCGGCCGCGTCACAGATTCGACTACGAAGTTGTCGCTGCCGAAACTTTCGGCTTGGCCTCGCTGATCCACGCTGGCGCGCTGACGCGTTTCTCCTCGCGATCTCGCGCGCTCGCCGCGGGAATTCGCGCGCGATATGCGAAACGAGCGAACGGGCCGTCCGCCCTATGCGCGGCGCGAGTACGAGGCGGTTCCTCTTGAGACGATTGCCGGCGAGGAAGGGGACGAAAGGAAGGTTCGGAAGGAGGGAAGCAGCCTCGCTTGTGCAAACAGAGGAGCCAGTTTTCGCGCCGCGCGCGCTGCGCGCTGCGCGCCGCGTCTGCACCTCCCCGAGATCCATCACCTTCGCGTACCTCCTCCTCCTCCTCCTCCTCCTCCACCTTCTCCTCCTCTTCGTCCTCCTCCTCCTGCCCCTTTTGCCTCCACCTTTTCCCTCTGTTACTCTGCTCTCTCGCCTCTCACGGCACTCAACTGCCGACAACGAACCTCTCCTGACCGGCGATTACTCAAGCCCCTCTCGCGAAGCGGGACGCAGCCGCGGCGTGTGCTGCTGCTGCTGCACGGAGAGATTGAGACACTGTGAGAACGTCCTTGGAGAATCGCGTGTACCCTGTGCCTCGCGAGAGGATCACGCCACGGCAGGTCCTCGGGCGGGCGCGCGCGCGATCCTCCCGGGGCTTCGTCGCTCGGAGAGTTAGCCGAGTTCCGACGAGCGGCGGAACGGTAAAGCTTGTCTTCCGTCGTACGGCACAAACCGCTATATCGTGCCTCCCACGGTAATTTGCCGCGGGAGGACGAGACCATGTAATGTGTCATGTCGCACACACGTCGCAGCGAGCCGCGTGAATAATGCACGCGGTTGCGGTGAATCGTTCTGCGCATCGATATCAGCGAGACGGATGAAGCGGAACCACGCGCAGCGCGCCGCGCCGCGCCGCGCTGGAGAAGTCTTTTAAGGAGGAGTCTAAGCGGACTTTTTGCGTCCGCGCGCTTAATGTAGCCGTCAATTTAATCGTCGCGCTAGAGAGACGTTACAGCCGATACAGCCTGCGACTGAACCGCCATCCCGGCGATATTAGGGAGACGCGCGCGACAGCGAAAGGGGTGCACAGCCCGGGAATGATAAGTCATAATTCAAACGCGTCAACGGTAACACGATAATTACTATTATCCGCACGATCAAGGTAAATAATAATTATCGACTCCTCATGCCCTCCCCCTTGACGCTCACGTCGAGCAAACGGATGCGATCGACGTGACACGCGATAGTTATAATTACCATGACGCGACATTCTTGTCGCGCTTAAATAACCACCCCGCGGACACTTTGCGGGGCGCCTCGTCCGAGACGCTCAGTGTCCCGAAATCGGTTGTCCTCCGGCGGGACTGGCTGACAATCGCGGTGACGAATTTCGCAAAGGACGTCGCGAAGGAGAGTAAGCGACGCGAGAGATCAAGAGAGGAAGAAAGAACGGGGCAAGGGGGCAATCGTGCGTGCCGGCAGCACCGATCTCGTCCGGACTGGAATTTAATTATTCGAGTCAAGCGGGCTGTGATTACCGCGTCAGCCCGATAAACCAGACTTCACCTGTCGCACCTTTGATCCATCCCGTGATACCCCGAATTCGTTGCACTCTCTCTCGCTCGTCGCGATGCCGCTCTCTCCGTCTGCTGTGCATCGCGATCCTCGCGCTCTCGCATCGGCCGATCGTGCGTTTAGGTGTTAATGACAGGGTCGCTATTATACGCGCGCGCGCTTCATAACGAGAGAACCGCGTTCTATACGCCGCTTCTCCTTTTCTCCTCTCTCTCTCTCTCTCTCTCTCTCTCTCTCTCTCTCTCTCCCCCCCACTTACTCTCCTTCTCTCTTTCTCGCTTGCTCTCTCTCCCTTCCTCTGTCCCCGCTCGTGTCTTTCCCTTTTGACTTTTTCTCGCGCTTTACACGGGGTCGGTACCGACTCCGTCTCTCCCTCGCGCGTTGTATTATAGCTTTCATAACGCCGACGCCGCGAAATTGTAGCGTCCCAGTGGTTCTCGGCTCAGACGCACCGTCTCACCTTTGTATCGAAGCCGGTGTTGTTCCTGCGGGCTAATAACCGCACATCGGCACTCTCCACGTGCGCAGTCCTGCCGTTTTCTCCGTTTCTCTCTCTCTCTCTCTCTCTCTCTCCCTCTCTCTCTCTCTCTCTCTCTCTCTCTTCCGTCTCTTCGAGGGAGCGATGGAGCGTCGCAAAGTTCGTCAAGCTTCCTAGGGTATCTGTGTTGCGAGGGAGACAATCGCGGAAGGGGGGGGGGTTGAAATCCTTCCGACTGTTCGCCTGCAACGTGATGGAAAAATGCGGGTAGTTGCGAACCCGTGACGAGCGGCGGATTGGTTTCTATATCGCGAGGAGCACGTAGAAGTAATATATGGGATCCATTCTTCTCTCTCTCTTTCTCTCCCTCGCTCTCGTTCCCTCTGCCCTGCTCCTTTGCTCTTACGCGCGCAGACCTATCCTACCAGTTATTATCCGGGGTAATCGTGCCTAAAAGCCGGTGCCCGCTTTTGATTAAAATTGGCTTTTAATTCATTTGACAGCCTCTAATCTCGCGGCGGCTTCGATCAGAGGGAACCAGAGCCAGGGCGACGTGACGGCGCGGGGCGGGGCGGGAGGGGGGGGCAAGGGATGGTAGGGGGAAGTTGAGGGAGAGAAGACAGAGGTTTGAAGCGAAAAATTTACTGGCTTCCTCTCTTTATCCTCATACGCGCCGCCGTGCGCTTGCGAGTGCGCCATGAATAAATCCCGTTGTGGCATCCTTCGCCAAGATATATTCGTATTACATCGACCGATCGCACATAAGTCTTGCGAAGGAATGTCCGCTTACAGCCGGAATTTTACATTTTCCAAACGATATCAGATGTATCGTATAAATTGTCGGCCGGGAGATACAGCCAGCCTTCAACGGCCAGAAAATAATTCGAGGCGTCCGTTTTCACGTCTCGAAGTGCGTCGTTGTGACTCGCAAAATTACTTGTTGTGCCGTCCGTGCTATTTCGCGGAAATAACACCGATATCATGCGTCGGTACCGGTATTCAAGCCGAGTCAAGTCAAGACGCTTACACCGTGCTCGTCTTACACTCCAGCACTCCGGGGGGTGAGAGCAGGGTGAGAGAGGGCTTGAGGGGATTCATCGGCCGGGGAGGAGAAGTCCGTCAGATGGAAGATTGAAATCAATGTGCCGTAGACGCCTGTCTCGAAACTCCGCGCGTCTGGCAACTTACTAACAAACGCGTCAGCACTCGAATGGCGCGCCGCGCCGGTCTCGCTTCCTTTCTTTGATAACGATAACCATCGCTTCGAGACGGAGCGACAGAGTTTCGCCGCGATTGCTTCGGTCGCCGGCGGCGAAGCACCGGAAATGTGGAAGTTCGGTAATGGGTAACTGGAGCGAGCAAACACGTACAGTAAGAGAGAGAGAGAGGGGGGAGGGGGGAGGGAGGGAACGGGGCGGGTGAACGGAGGGACGGGGCTTTGTGAGACGCACGGTAACGTTGCTGCCATCGGGTTGTTATCATCGTATCTTTTTCCGCCATCGTGCCGCAGATATTGCACGGCGCATACTAAAATTCCGGTGTCACGGACCGGAAGGAAGACGAGCATCGACTCGCGCTCGACAGTTTCTGGCTTGTTTCGCAACCCTCGTGATACTCGCATTATCATGTAACGCGTGTTCCGCCGTCTCGCCGTCGATTCGCGCCGGCGGCGTCTCGGTCTATGCCCGAGTTTCTGCGTCTTGCATAATTCGTGCGATTCTCGTTTCGATAATACGACTGGAAACCTCCAAGCGCCCCGGTTTTCGCCCCGGTGGCGCACAACGATTGTCGCGCGAAATTTCCCGCGCGGTTTGTTCATCGACCGACCATTCCCGACTGGCGAATTTCCACGACGGAGAATTTACCCGACGCCTGTTAGGTGATGCTAATGAAGATTATGGTTTCGCGACAGTCAAGACATCCGGACTTCATTAGTTGTCGAGTGATCACTACTGTGATCGATCGATGAGAATGGTTGACAATCACCGGTCCATGCTCCTGTGTTTAGGGACATGTAATCACGTGAGAGCATTCTTCGTATGGACCGTGCGGGGACGAGAGAAACAGCGAGCGACAATTGTTTGTCCCTCTTCGCGAAGCTATCGAAACTGGCGACTGCCATCGCGAGGTGGATCCAATTAATTAGCGAAAGTGGCGCAATTAATTGGCGAGGACTGCGCGCCGCAATAGGCTCGCGTGACAGCAGTTTGAGATTAAGTTCTCCTATCTCTTTCTCTATCTCGCCCTCTCGCCTGTCTCTTTCCTCCTTTTTGTCCACAAAGGCCGGCGGGAAGCTCGACGAGAGAAGGTGAGACGCAGGTAAGAGAACGACGTATATAGACCGAGGAAAAGAGTTAGAGAGAGAGAGAGAGAGAGTTAGAGAGAGAGAGAGGGAGAGAGAGAGAGAGAGAGAGAGAGAGAGAGAGAGAGAGAGAGAGAGAGAGAGAGAGAGAGAGAGAGAGAGAGAGAGAGGTGGTCGAAGAAGGGCTTTACGATGCAGTTCGGGGACATTCTTGATTTCGATGTTGGGAGAGCATCCGAGACGAGAACCACTTGAATTTAACGAGGCTCCGGCAAATGGGCCACCCTGCAGACTCGCCTCCGTCATTTTCTCTATACTCCTGAAGCTCATGCCGCACTAGTGGCTCGCCGACTCGGACAAACACTCGATCTCGAGATTGCGCCTTCCGTCACAAAGTTTCCGAGAAACGTTGCGATCGGCTCTGGGCAAACGTATTAGCCGGAGAGCGCGAAACTTTTGCTTTTCCTATTCCTTGCTTTTTTCAATTATATCGCCATTACGGACGGTAGCGGCCAACTCTCCCAGTCAGCGACCCCTCGAGCGACCTCACGAATCGATCCTTGATTTTAATAATCGTGTCAAAGCGATCGCGCCTCTCTCCGGCGACTCGCACACCTCCGGCACACTATATCCCCCCGTTCTCGTCGCGAGAAAGAAATCGGGGAAGAAGAGTTAGGCCGCGCAGAGAGGAGATGTTGCCGTCGACCCAGTTCTGACGATGTGTTACGACGGCAAAGAGAGACGGCACGTCGCTGGATATTTCTCGCGCCGGAACTGAAAAGGAAAAGAAAAGAAGGAGAGCAGGAGAGGGAAAAAAACGTCCACCGTGCGCGCGCACCTGTACCCAGTTAGTCCTTTTTTTTTCTTCCTCACCCGGCGGACAAAGGGTGCCTGCTTCTCGTTCGACAGAATTTCGTAACACCAGGTAGGAAAGATAGAAGGACACGGGCGGCAGGGAGCGAGCAGGAGCGAAAGCCGGAGAGAAGCCGAGAGAAAGAGAGGAGACCGTACTGCACCGGCCACGGTGCAACGTGCAGCACGGGGTCGAGGCACGACAGGATCCGCTAAGTGGCAAAGCACACACCGGACGGTCTGTGCCTCCTTCATTAGCACCAACTAGCCTCGGCGGCAACCCGAGTCTTTTCTTCTTTTCTCGGTGCCGAAGAGCGCCTGGCCCGTCGTCGTCGTCGTCGTCGTCGTCGTTGTCGTCGTCGTCGTCGTCGTCGTTGTAGGTACAACTCGCGCCATAAAGCTCGACGAGGTCTCTTCTCGGAAATATGCCAGCGCGCGCATACCGAGGCACAAAACGGTTCGCTTTGTGCATCCTGTCGCTCGTTCCTCACGTGATCGGGAGGGACTCCTTTTCCGTGGCCGGTGAAAATCGCGAATCGCAAGAACTCTCCTCGAGGAGAGGCCTCCCCCCCCCCCCTCGCGTCTACGCTCTCTGTTACTCGCGCGCGCAAAGTTTTCCTCAACCTCCGACGGCGAATGATATAAATTTAGAAGCGATCTCTTCGCGTTAGTCACGGCGAATTGTTCGTTACATCGTCGGCAGAATTCTCGACTGAGCGCAGTCCAACACATCGTGTCCACGCAACGCGCGGTGACGTTTGACGCACGTAATAAGGCTCCTTGTCTTTTGTTTCGTGTGTTACAGAGGAACTCTCCACGCGATCGGAGGACTTCAGTAGGCAGCTGTACATCTATGCGGAGAAGAGCCAACGATACATTTGCTTCAACAAGCGGTGGAAACTCGTTGGCTTGGTAATTACTCGCTTACCAATTAGTAGACGCACTTCATCATCCCGCGAGCGCGAAGCGGGTATAGATTTATACGCGCCTCGTACCGCACTGTTCGTAAATTTCTATTCATCACCCGCGCGCCGGGCTGTAATTTAGAAATTGGACCCGATTAACAGTCGGGTGATTTAAGGCTTCAACGATCGCGACGTGTATTAGGGTCTAATATTATTAATTGCTCGATACTCATCGTGCGGCCGTGAAGTGCCGCTCACTTTGTCCGTGATATTTTCACGGAGGAATCGTCGTCCCAGCTCATCTCGCAAAGTCACAAAAGTCACGCGCGAACTTTCCATCCGCTTTAAGATTTTCATAGATATATCTGCAAGACTTTTCTATGGCGTACGCGATTTGAAAGAATAATGTCGAGCTGATGACGTCACACGATCGCGGCGCGATCAGCGCGCTCGCGCGTCGGGTTGAACGCGCTGTGAACGTGGCAGTTAATCGTATCGTGAACGGTTGACGGTTTACTTTCAGCCGAAGGAACAGAAGGGACCGATGTGCCAGTTTTTCGAGGTGTACCACGACCAGTATCTGAGCTACAGAAGCGTCGTCGACAAGACGCGGTACATCGGCTTCAACAGCCGGGGCAAGCCGATAAAGAAACCCCACGGCAGGAAGGAGTGCTTCAACTTCATGAAGTACAACCCCCACGTCGACATAAGCCACCACAACAGCCTGGTGAACTCGCAGATGGGCGGCATGGAGCCGCGGGAGCCGTTCGTCGTCTCGAGGAAACCGTCGCCGGTCACGAGGGCCACGAAGAACTTCCTGCTGCAGGCCGACAGCGCGAGGGACCACGTCCAAACGCCCCCGCACCGTCAGCGGCACCTGAGGAATCGCTGGAAGCAGCGCCAGAACGGCAAGAACTCGGCGCCCCGAAGACGGCCGGAGAACTGCTTCGTCGAGGCCAGCAAGTAATGAGCCGCCAAGGTACGAGCTCGCCGATCAAGACTGCCTCCTCCATACCCCGTGAGAACCTGAGATGCCAGACTGCCAAATACGCCGGTGGAACGTACGGTCGGGATGTCAGGAGCCCACTTAGCGGCGCCCCGTGAATCGCGACTCGAAGCACCGTGTACTCGTTCGCGCGATCGGTCGCGAGGCTGAGCGAGGGCGCGGCACGCTCCGGCCACGACATACACCCCCACGCGGCCGTCGTAGCTGCGCGCGATGCCGTTTCAGTTTCCGTTTCCGTTTCCGCCCCGGTGCCCCGAAGTTCCCGCGACGCCGCGCCGCGCCCGCGCCGCGCCGCCCGCGCCGCGCCGCGTCGCGCCGTCGTCGGAGATTACGTGTCCGGATCGTGGGAGGGGGAGGGGGGAAAAGCGTGCGCGCGCGCGCGCGCGTGGATTCCCGCTCTGATAAAGCTATCTCAATTTCACGCGGTTAAGTTCGATTTACACTTGCCCCGACTGACCCCCTTCAGGCAAGTATGTACCTCGATAACGATAAGAGCGTTCCTTCTTATTCTTTTTTTTTTTTTCTTTCCTTTTCTTTTCTTTCTCATCGTTGATTCGCGCGATTGAATCGCCCTGGCTCTTTCCTACTTCCCCGCCCCCCCTTCCCTCTCTCCCTTTATTCACTCACTCTCGACTGTTATCTCTATCGGTCTCTGTCTTACCCCTTTCGTTTTGTCCCTATGACGAAGAGAACGCGTGGCCGATTAGTATACTTTTTTTCTTTCACCCTCGCGATATCCCGCGCGTCGCGTCGAGAGAGCGCGCGAGCGCCTCGCGTCGAGAGAGCGCGCGAGCGCGCGCGCGCCCGCGCGACAGCCAGCCATGCAGCAAATTCCTTCGAGCCGTTGTCGTCCGGTTCGGAATCGTTTTGACAAACGCGTACGAGGAACTAGAAGACGGACAGAAAGAGATTCACGTTTAGTAGAGATCGCGCGCGTGTGTGAGTGTATGTGTGCGTGTGTGCGCGCGCGCGCGCGCGCACGCGCGCGTGTGTGTGTGTGTGTGTGTGTGTGTAGCGCAACCGAACGGCTGCTGTGCTTCGAGCGCGGTCACCGGTCCGCGAATGCAGCGGCGAAGAGACGCGCGGACGCGGCGCACGCCGGACGAACACGTGTGTTTCCCACCGGGACTCGCCCACAGCGCAGGTGATCCGTACACTTTCGACCCGTCGTCTATATCCGGTCGGACGCTCACAAACGCGAGACAGCCCGATTTCGCAACACCGACGCGCGACTTTCTCTTTCTCTCTCTTTCTCTTTCTCTCTCTCTCTCTCTCTCTCTCTCTCTCTCTCTCTCTCTCTCTCTCGCCGCAAAGCAAAATATATCGCGTGCACAATTCGCAAAGTCACGACTCTCCCGAGCGACATCGGCGCGGCCGTCAATGTGGGAGCTCGCGATGACGAGTGCTGCGAGACACTAGCAGAGGCAACGACGAGGTAAGTCGCGCCGCTTCCCCGTGGAATGATTCGAGCGTGCGAGTCGGCCGCGAATCGGTAACAAATCGCTCGGTCTGCAATCGAACTCCGCCGCCGGCGATGGACTTGTGCGCGTGTCGCAAAACGGAGAGGAAGCGCGAGCCCTCCGGATGCGCGGATCATCGTCCTGCGGGCGATTCGAGCGAGGACCTCTCTCTCGCTCGCTTTCAAACAGCGGCGCCCCGGCGAGGAAATATCCTCCGTCGCGTCGTCGCGGACCCTCGTTGTCGCTGTTAGGCTCGCTTGCGCAGTAGAGCTCACGCCGCGTAAGACTCTCTCGCTCGCTGTGCTAATTATGCCGCCTAACGTAGCGTGCGTGCGTGCGTGCGTGCGTATGTACGTGCGTGCGTGCCTGCCCGCGTGTATGAATAATGTGTGCGTGCCTACCTACTTGCGTGCGCGCGCGTACGTGCGTATGTGCGTACGTGTGTGCGTGCATGCGTGCGTTCTCGCGACAGACACGCAGACCTTACCGTCGCCGACGTGGCTACTGACACTCGCGGCACGATCGATCGTGAACGATGTCAGCAACCGAGAGAGACCGAGAGACCGAGGTCCTTTGAATTTTTCTTTAATAAGCTCGAGGTCCTGGGACTCGTCGGCCGATGATTGGCGCTCCGGTGGAATCGAGCCGACGCTTCCGTTCGTCTTTCTCGACGGTTATCCGTCTCTCTTTCCCTTTTTCTGTTTCTCTCTCTCTCTCTCTCTCTTTCTCTCTCTCCCTTTCTCTTTTTCTCTCTTTACCTCTCTCTCTCTCTCTGTCAAAGTGGCACCACGTGTCAAAAGTTACCTACTCGAAAGACGCTTCATCTCCTTCGCGCGAAGGACACGGGGAGCGTGAACCGCGGCGAGGAACGGTTCGTACTGCGTGCTTTCGCGCACGAGCGTATATTATATTTGTGTGCATTCTGCGTGCGCGTACGTAATTCGCCTTCGGAAAGTGTGTGAGTGTGTGTAATATAATGCATTATCGTTAATGAAAGTTAATCTTTAGAACGCTATCGCCGACTGTATTATTAGGCTAGATACATGAATATAATGACGCGGTGGCGACTCGGCGAAGGGGACGTCCAGGGGAACGCCGAGTTCCACATTCCCGCCGCGTCGGCGAGAACTTCTCGCGCGGCCTTACCTTTGCGTCTCCGCTAATTCCTGTTTCTTTTCGTTTCCTCCTCGAATCGACGGACGCCGCCACCCCAGGAGCGCCAACCGCCGTTGTTGTTGCGACTCGCATCGGGCGCGAGGTGGATACCCCTTTCCCCCTCCCCCCTCCCCCCTCCCCCACCATCATCCCCGGAGCGGTTCGTCTTCGCAGACTCGCCACGTAAGGCCTGCGCCTGACCCTTCTCCCAAAAAAGAAAAAAGAAAAAAAGAAATCGCTCCCTAGGTAGCTTATTTATTGAAACCACGTTTAGATTTTACGAAAGCTGAAACGCCCAAGAAGAACCCCCTTCGTTTCCCTAGTACGCTGCTCTCTCTCTCTCTATCTACTATCTATCTATCTATCTATCTATCTATCTATCTATCTATCTGTATATGTACGTGTATCGTTTTCGTTGCTCACCATTTACCCTTTTCTCTCCCTTCCCCCCCGCCATCTCCGTACTCCTTTCCTCATTGTCAGTCGCGTCCTTTGATGCATTGCCATTTGATACCGCAACATTGTGTGTCACAATCGCGAATCGTTCGAACGCGATAGCGTCGATTAATTCTGTTCTCGAGAAGTATACTTCGTATCTCGGTTCGGCTTTTATTTATGTCCGCCTGCCGAAGAGGCAATCTCGTCGGAAATTTTGCGCGTATCCAGATGAACACCTCGCCGTCAGAAGGAGCAGTATTCGAGCCACGCGTGTTTCTGCAACTTTCAATTGACGTTTCCGTTTCAACTGACTCGTTTCACTC
Source organism: Harpegnathos saltator (assembly GCF_003227715.2). Lineage (NCBI taxonomy): Eukaryota > Metazoa > Arthropoda > Insecta > Hymenoptera > Formicidae > Harpegnathos > Harpegnathos saltator. Next base: position 1,858,892 of record NW_020230382.1, read on the forward strand.
ATAGACTCGTTTCCCTTAATTCGCGTCCATTCACCTATTCATTTCGACGATGAAAACTCCCGCTTCTCTCTCTCTCTCTCTCTCTCTCTCTCTCACACACACACACAATGCCTGAAGAAATACTCAAACAATACCTGATTAATCGAATTGCATACGAGTGGCAGTGCATAGAGAAGCTTATTCCTACGGATAATGTTTGTATGTGTCGCTAAATGAAAAAAAAAAAAGTAGGGAGCAATACGCACGTAGTAACGCCACGTTTCGTACGACGAATCGAAGATGTAATTCAACGCGACGCGTTTCGTGTGCAAACCCGACAACTGTTCTTCTTTCCGAACGATACCTCCTCGACACACACTTCGGCAAAATCTGCTCTCTCGCCGGACCTCTCCTCACCGGAAACCACCTTCCTTTCGGACCGTTCCATATCGAAATCTTGCTCCTCTCTCGGTGATTCGTTTATCGGCACGTGGCGAGTGCAGGTTAAGCACGATAAGATGTCGCGTGTAAACAGAAATTAAACGCCAGCAGCTGATCACGAGAAAGAATATAAAATCCGACGCTTAATTTAATAACAGATAACTAATCTAATGTGTATATGTATTGTAATGTAATATGGGTATTGTAACTCCGCCTCGAAGAAGATAAAAGGAAAAAAAAAAGAAAGAGAGAACAAATTAACCAACTCGTTTTGTATGTGTATAAGCGTAGCGTCACGTAGCGACGTGCAGAGAATCACACCGCGGCGTTTACGGCGATGCGGAAAGAACGATGCGGAACAATTTTTATGGAGTACGCGAGTCTCCTCGGATACGAGATACTTTGTCCACCGATTGTCGCCCTGTGTAACGAAACGTGAAACGCATGCGATTCCCTGACCAGCGTCATTCTCTCGCGACCCCGTCGTCAACGAATGCCCGTGATCGAGTCATCCCGAGCCTGACACCGCGGGATCCCGGAATTCAAGCAAAAGATTTCGTCGGCCCTTTTTGGCGCTCGTATCCGTTTCTTCGTCTATTTTTATATCAGCGGCAATTTCGTTCTCGTCTCGTCCGCGTAACGCGCCTCCTCGGCGCAGCGCGCGACGCTGCCTCGCGAATGTCCTCCTGCCTCTCTCATCGTCGCGGTGACTCGATCGCGTGGCATCAAGGCCGTCATCACACCACCCGCAACACCCCCACCCCCTGTCCCTCTCCTTTTTTTTACTTTCTCACCATCGACGAACCAGAACGGCAGATGAAACGAACGGAACACAAAAAATGAATCTGAATACCCTATAGGTAGATAGTATACATATTAAATAAAAAAAAAGAAAATGATAAAATATATATAAATATTATATATATAAATAAATATATGAAAGATGATGTGTATTGTAAGATATTTAATACCGACTTGTCTTAGGCACACCCGATGACGATCGATAACAATGAAATGATGATAATAATAATTATTACGATAATTGTTGTATAACGAACGACGACGATGATGATATTCTACACTGTAATTCGCGTTGTAATATAGAGGCCCACCCGTTACCCACTAAATCGATGTGTCGATGTACCCCGGCCGTGCTGCGCTCGTGTGCGCGTCTCAAGGGGGATGACCGCGATGAGGCCGAGGGGGGCTGATCGGGCTCTGCAGGTGCGTCGCGCTTTGGACGACGGCCAATCAGCCGAACTGAGATTTTTCTACGAGAAGGACCGGGAGCCACTTTCGTAACTGGCCGACGTTCAACGACCGTCGCACCCGAGACGGGAAATTAGATCGGTTTCGATCTCGCGCGCACGATTCTTCGCGCTGCTCGACGTTAATCATCCCGGCTGCAGCGAGAAGCCCACACACACACACACACACGCGCACACATAACACACATACAAGAATACATGCATGACACAAACAAACACACACACACACACACATACATTACATGTACGATGCGCAGCCTATTACGAACGAGCATAGCACGGCCGGCAGCAACTAGCAATAATATAACATTCCAACTTAAATCGCATACGTACTGCGAATTCTAATACTGTGTGCCGCCGTACGAGAAAAGAAAAACACTGTCAAATACACGCTCATACACTGCTATTCTCTCGTTCGTATTTATTATCACGCCGACTTGTCCCCATGCCCACCTTAATGACCGACGAATCGCCGGCGCGCGAGTCGGCTGCGCAAAACGACAAGATGGAGGAACGGCGGCCGAACCAGTCTGGAAAACGATAAAGTAGCGGACATGTATGATTCGGTTCAACGAGTTATGCAAACCGCGCGCGCGCGCGCGCGGGGACAGGGCGACAGGGAAGGAACGGGCGAGACGGGTTTGTCTCGCGCGTAATGTCACAACACTGATAAACGTACTGGTTACGCACTCTCCCCGCCGCGGGGAGGTTTGAGGATTCGTGTCCTCGCTGCTCGCACTGATGAGAAAAATACAGTTGAATTAACTATAATCTCACTATATTTTATAGTTCATCTTGGCGTCAACCAATATTTTTATACTTCGTGGAACCTGCAAAACATAGTAGAATAAACACAAATATATAGTCAATGATTATCTTAAACAATTAAAAATCAAACAGTTACTTTTATCACAAATATATGGTAATTTCTCATTCACAAATATAGTGAGATTTAATATTCATATAGTTACATCTGTCATCATTTAGCAAATATTCTGGTAATATTGACTATATAAAAGAGTTACTTTACATTTTATATTTTATATTTGTATCCATACAATAATTTTAATTTAACTTAACTATAATTCTTGGTAAAAAGATTATATGCTTGGTTATACTATGCCTATATCGTAATTATTACCGATATTACCGGTAATACTTACTATAAATATGATATTTCGGACTATAGTTACTATATCATTATAGTCCCAAATATCATATACTTTTCTCTCAGTGCGCGGCTCGCTAGAGGTGCGCGTTCTTCGAGGTGGCTTCTCGCGGAGGAAGGCAGCGACAGCAGCGGGCCCGTTCGCAGCGAGACGAGATTGCGTAAAGACCGCGCTGGAGATTCGCTGCGCGAGAACGGGACACGGACACGCCTGCGTCAGTGTGGATTATGTTTTAATGGCGGTCCCGGAAAAGGGGATCCCGCCGTGAAAGGTATTCGTAGGGTTCACAGGGAGCGCCGAATCTCTGCCGGCGCTGATGGATTTGTGAGACTCAATGTACTTACCCATCCACTCGAGCCGTCTAGAGAGACCGAAAGAGAGACCAAAATCAAACACACGTCTGTGCCCTGATGACGGCGAGCGGCGACGGCCGCGCTAAGGGCTCGTCTATTTGCAGCGGTAGTTGAGAGAGAGAATCAGGATTCTCCACGTAAGGAGAAGCGGGTGCGGACGGCTCGGCTCGGGGGCAAACGTGCTCCACGAACCTCGTGCCACTCTCGCTCGCGTCCCCCGAGGGCTGCTTCCCACAAATCTCTATCGCGTTGCATCGCTCGCGCGCGATCTGTCTGTTTAAGTCGCTCCGAGATCGGGCCGACGGGAAAACGCGAGTCGTCGGCGAGTCTCACCCTCCCCTTATTCCCATATCAAGTCCGCGCGCCCATCTCGCCCATTCTCCTCCGCGCCGAAGGATCGCGTACCCCTTTGCCTTCCTCAGCCTCCCCGCCCCGATCCCACGTTGTATATCGGCGTACATTCACGCGTCACCGGATAGTGGGTTGACAATGTTCCACGGTGCGCAAGTTCCCGCATCCAGATCCCGAGATTACCTTCTTAGAGGCGTGCGCTTTCGGGCTCCCCCATCGGAAACTCTATCTTACCGGATAATACCTGCAATCCGCTTTCGTCCGGGCGGGCCTGTGCCCCGGGATTTCACACGAGACGCGCACACCAGTCAGCGGCACGATAAATGAGGAGTTTAAGATTACGATCATGAGACTCGTGTAACTAAGTTTGAAATCTACGCGCGCTGCCGCTCTGGGATCTCGAGCTCGGCCGGCGCGACCGGTTTCGTTCGCTCCACCGATTGTCTCTCTACGTCAATTATCCCGGAGATATTGTTCGTCTAATGGAGATACTCTCAAATTTATATGAATACCGAGCGGGTAATTATCGCGTGATGAGTTATTGCGTAGGCAAAGTAGTGAAAAGTTCTCGACCTGACACATACATGGCATTAGAAACTGTCAAACTATAATTGTATTGGAAAGTGGCAACCTAACCCTGATATAAACCCATGTAAAATTTTATTCGATTTGTCAAATCATTCGAGTAGTAGCACCAGTTGAAAAAGCTTTGTGCAAGATGGGTGCCGCATTTGCTGACAATTGACCAAAAACGCGTATTCGAATGTGTACATTTTCCAAGCGTGTTTGGCGCATTTCAATCGTTTTGAGCAAGATAAAATGGATCTCAAGCGTCGTTTCATAACTGTTGATGAAACTTGAATCCACCACTCAGAGCGAAAAGAACCCTCCGGAATCACACTTTAATGACGGTATTGAATTATCGGAGAAACGTTTGGAATAAATGTATTGAAGTTTCAGGAGATTATATTGAAAAGTAAAACACATTTCATGGCAAAAAAGTTTCCTTTCATTGTTAGGCCGAGAACTTCTCAGACTCCCCTCGTATTATATCAATCGCAAAGTTGGATCTTCCTTCTCGATCGCTTCTTTCTCCGGGGAATCATTCCGATACACCGTGGCGTGCGCGGATATTTTTAACTTCACCTCCACGGTCTTCGATAACAACTTAGTCCCCGGACACTCGTCCGCCGTGTCCGCCTCACGTCGAGCTGGCGGCGTCGAAGGCGAACGCTGCGCGGATTCACGAATTCGGCGGCGCATTCGGTGCGACTGTTGGCGGCATGCCCGCGCGCAGCCTCCTCCAATTAAGATCTCTCAATTAGCGTATCTTATCTCGCGGTTGCTTATCTACCGGCCTGCCCTGGACAGGTTCCCGCGCATTTCTCCCGGCGCGGACACGGCGCGCGTTTCTCCGCTGCGCCCGGTCGGTCTATTTCCCGGGCGTTGCTTCACCTGCGCGCGCTTTGTGGCCCGCAGCGGAGCCGCTGTCTCTCGTTAAAACGAGAGTGCCGACGAAAGAATATTGAGGTAGGCGATTATTAGAGGAGGGGTTCTATCCGCGATCGGCCGCCTCGCTGCGACCCCATCGCGAGTTTCCGCCGCGCCGGCGCGCGCACTTGTACGTGTCGCGAATCTCGCACTTGGGACGCTCGCACGCTTAATTATCCTTATTATCCCGCGCAACGTCGCGTTCATTAAAGCCCGAGGTATTCCGGTTATTCGCGGTCGGACTCGCGAATAACTCGAGACGTTATTCGCCGCGGGAACGATGTTCACGTTGCACTCACGTCGCCTCAGATATCCGGACGCGTAAATACGACTGTCGCGCGCAATTATCGTGCACTTGAGGGATAATTGCTGTCCCACCGTTCTTCATTCGAAACGCCACGAATTAGATCGCGGAGTAGGTATAGTTTTATTATATTTGTCGACCGCGCGGAGAATCGCCGGGTTAGCTCTATCGGAGATAGAGTCTGTCGGAATTCTATTATGCCGGCTCATCGCTTGCAAATTCTTTGTCGTGTTGCGCGGATCAACCTTTCGATTCGTATTCCCTTTACATTCGCCGCGCGGTTTTCTTTTCAAGCGTCTCCATTTAAAGAAGCTTTAAAAGGTGGTTATTCTGGTCTTTCAAAGGAGGAGTGACTTGGAGACGTCCATTCAGCAAATTGGCCGCTGAGGCAATACCGCCGGTGGGGAAAAGTCCGACAATTCCGAAAGAGCAGCGACCGTCCGAGGGTACCGGGGGACGAATGAGAGGAGACCGAATTCCGTGAGAGGGAGGGGACACGGACACGAAGGAAAGAGAAAGGATTCTGTTTTCCATACTTGGGCGGTTAACTTACAATGAGCGCGTGTTGCATAATCCGAATAGCCGAACGTTCGCGACCGCGAATTTCGAATTTGGACAAATTCCGCCGGGAGACTTTGGCCGCCTTATTTTCGGGCGATATATCTCGCCGCATCTTTTTTTCTCGTGTATTTCTCGCACACTGCATCATTATTATCATTGAGATTTATTTTTACCGTTATTATTACCATCCGATATATCATATCGGTGAGTTCGAATATATCGTTGTCGTCGTGCATGAGTCGTCATCGACGAGATCCAGAATCCCTCCCACGTGGGGCGTATTTATAGCGCGCGCGTTTTCTCCCAGGTCCTCCTCTGTATATTTTTCTTGAGTCCAGTGTCTACGTGCCAGGAAGTGTCAAACAGCGAAAAATGCGACGAGCCGAGCCGGCTGAATCGCCGGCGAGCCGCTCGCGACAATGAGGAAACTGACCTCAGTAAATATTCGACCGACAGCCCGCAGCATTGTGGCCCGTCGACTTCTCTTTTAATCGCCACCGTGGTCCGTCGCGGCTGGATTTATGTGCGGATATGCCGGCTGGCCACCAACATAGCGCGCGCAACGCCCTTCGGGGAAAATCGAGGAAATTCCACGTCGGTTTTTCGCGCATTACGCCGCCCCGTTCGCCGCCCCTGCTGCTCCCCGCTCACACGAGAACGGAAGCACCAGGTGGACTTTCACTCGGCCTCTATCCTCGCGCTCGCACAGCGCCCGGGGGTTTCTCACCCGGGTTAATGCCGCCAGCCTTCGACTCCTCGGCTGATCCGAATAAACGGTTACCTGCGTGAGACCCTTTGTTACATACCTCGCTGTAGACAGCGCCCTTAAGCGCGCTTCACGTTTCACTCAGGTGGGCTTTTACCGGTGTGATTCCGAGTCGCGAATATCCTTGTTCTTTTCATCGCCAGCGCCGTTACAACGTGCGATAATAAATCACGGAGGCCCAGAGAGAGAGAGAGAGAGAGAGAGAGAGAGAGAGAGAGAGAGAGAGAGAGAGAGAGAGAGAGCACGCTGTGTATATAATATTCCATCATAGAATTATATTTCCAAATACACGTCGCGCGAAGAGGCTAACGAGTTATGAAAGACTCGAAGTTGTAACTGAGACGCAATTAATCCTGGGAACTTGTAATGTTACATCATCGAATTGTTCTCTAATCTCTCATTAAGTGTGAGACGCGCGAACCATTCATCGAACCATCGTTCGAATCTTTTCACGCGTTTATAGAGTACGGTTAAAGGATCTCGATATCCTTCGATCGACAATTAGCGCGTCAATAACTGACGTGAGAAATTAGAACAATAACAATGACCGATCGCGTTGGAAGCGTGATTGCAGTCGAGAGCGCTTACTTTTGCCCCGGCAATATTAAATTGCCCCGGCAAGACGCGACGTCGTATTCATCAACTCTGACACTTTCACAGACTCGCACGCACACATAAGATACACACATACACACTTTCCCCGACACGTCGGACGCGCTCGAATGGGATTTATCTCGTCTCGAGCTCTTATTGATTTGGTGTGTGGCCGTCGACTGGCCGCGGATAAATCTTCGGAAATCGTCGGAATCTTGTGATCGTCTTGCTGCCGGTTTTCGTCTTAATTGGACCAACCGTGAGTACACATATAAAATGTACACCGACCGCTTTTTCGGCGAACGGCCTTATCGGGTCATTATCCGTAACGGCGGCTACACCGTAACCGGAAATATCGCCGCGCCTAAATGGTTACACGAGCGCAGAGGAGAGAAGGAGAACGAGAGAAGAAGTGGGGCGGAAGGGAGAAGAAAAATGGAAAATGAAGAGACGGAGGACAACTCGTAACTCCGAACAAAGCCCACCGACGAGATTGTCGATCCCTAAAACCCGATCCGTTAAGTCGATAACGCGAAGTACACTGCTCCAGCCTGGATGATCTCCGAAGTATCTTAAATGACGCTTTTCGATCCGAAAGAAGGAGGAGGTGGAAAGGAGGAGAGGGAGACGACGGTGGAAGCCGTAGAGTGCAAGCAACGCCGAGTATCAACGGTTCAATCACTCGATGCTGCGTGCAGTTGATTCGCGAGTTACGACGAACTCAATGCCGTGAAGCGACTGTATCATTTCAGTCACTGAATAATTCGCAGTCACCGTGTACTCCGCCATCGGCGCGCGACTCCAATGACGGTGTCTTGTATTGTGATAAAGCTATAAATTATTATTCGTGACGTCAATGACGATAATGAATTTCTGCTGATTTCTGGGTGATTTATGACATTCGTTTGCGCGCGGCGCAAGAAATTCGACGCCGATAAAATTCGATTCCTCATTAGTCAGAGCGTAATGCGAGTGCGTCGAAGTTTTATTGATCGTTATCATGCCAAGTCGCTTAGTAACTGCTCGCTTTCGTTCTCTCTTTCTCTCTCTCTCTCTCTCTCTCTCTCTCTCTCTCTCTCTCTCTCCCCCTCAGGATAGCCGAAAATTCGTCGACGTAATAATTTGAAGATCGGTAAATCATCGGCCGGCACGCAATTAATCCAAGCAGCGTGCGACATCGCGGCTGGACGCGTGATGGACGTTCTTTTTTCTTCCTCTTCTTCTTTCCTTTTTCTCTTTTCGTTTCTTTTTTTTTTTCTTTTTATACAGAGAAGCTTAGGCGAGGTGCGGAAAACGGCACCCTCGCCTTGACCGCAGCGGCATTTGTCTGCTGGCGTTCGCTAGCCGAAAGCGGAAGTCTCTTCATCGTCTCTTGAACGTTCGCGCAGGCGCGCGCGAGGACAGAAGAGAAAAAGAATCAGCGAAACGAGCCGTCAAGGCGCTAAAACCGATGCCGTATCCTATGAGTGATTACACGCCCGGCTCCCCCGAGTGATTCCCTCTCCCGATTCCGCGCCATTTATCTTATCGTCGTTTTATGGCGAATGTAATTTCACGGAGAGAAACACTCTCGGAAGTGATACGGGGAGGTCGCCTTGCGCTCCTGCGTCGGCCGCTCGCACAGTAGAGACAGGTAATTGTGCGCCACTTTACGAGGACGATAAGTTAGGCCGGTGCAAAAACTAATAACGGGCAAATAACAGGCATTACTTATACTTATACAGCGGCGCGCACGAGCAACGGCGTCGGGCCCCTGGACCCAAGGGGGCCCGATATTGCATTACGCCTGCATGATATATGCATTCGCGCCTTCTACAACTTTCGCACTCGTCATGGCTACCGCGTGCGAAAGCGGACGGACATTCGCTGTATCATCGACGGCGCGCCCGCTACCGAAGATCCCCGATGACAAGGGAAGATATGAAGAGACGAAGGGAGCTACCCCATTCGTTCTTTTCTTTTAGCTTCTCACCTTCCGCCAAACATCTTCGACCGACCCGCCGCGGCGGTTTGACTGCAGAAGCGATGCGAACGAGCTAAACTGTTCCTTCTTGAGTTTTTCATCGCATGCTCCGAGTTATTTGTGAAACGCAGCAATTTCTTGCCGCCGCTCGTAGAACGTGAAGATTTACAAGTTACGGTAATTGACTCGATTTTGTAGCTTTTTGTAGGACGGTAGAATGGGCGTGTAAGGAAATGTGAAATCGCCGGGACGCGAAATGTATTCCAGAAGAAGTCAACGGAGAGTCGACTGGACTGATGTAGGGAGCGAGAAAGAGAGCGAGAAGCAAGGGCGGAACCGCGGCAGACTCGGAAATTCAATGAGTATTACGAGATTTCCTGCTGGCGTCAGCCGATTTGCCGCTTATTCTGCCAGTCACCCACAAAAGAGGATGGAGAACTCACGTGAAAAGATTCCCTCTCGTGGCTAATAATAAGGCAATCTGTGTTTCTGATCTCGGTTTTCCCAGGTCTCCCTTTGTTCTGCTCCTTTTGAGGAGACGCCGAAAAGCCGACCTTCTCTATCTTCGAGACGTGCTGTTTCGCTTTTCACAGTTCTTTCCTGCCACTTTGGAGGATCCATTAACCAACCGTGCCGCGGTGTCATCCCGAGGCCGTATATTCCGCCACGTCTTTTCAAGGTACGAAGGTATAGAGACGTTGGCGACATTACAATATACACAAGACCGCAATTAGCAGTTGGCGGACAGCGAATTCCGGAAAGCGTCCGTTTCCATGAGCCACGCGCGAAATACGAAGGAACTCTCGCTACGACGTCGCCGAAGAGTCGCCCGTCAGAGAGCATCGTGCTCGACAATGGCGCGCTGCCTGGCGTCGTGACGTCCGTTGAGTGGCGTTGGATACGCAAAGCGCGCGCGCGCGCGCGGGATGCGAGACCGTAAAATAAACGAAACTCAATTATATAGCGGGACCGTAAAACGCGCGTAAATTCCCCGCGTTCGCATATCGGAATATTCTCCGCGGTGGGGTGTGTTCTCTCTTGAAAATATTCACTCGTTATACACCTCTCTCCCTTTCACCCTTTCTCTCATTCTCTCTCACTCTTTTCTTCGATCCCCGATGCACCGACACGATGCACGTGCGGAATCCCCCTCGCGAGTGGAGCAATTGAGAGCGACGCCATAAATATTCATCCCCCTCGTTATATTTACCCTTTCGTCATTTCTGAGCCGTACACAATACGGACGAGGCGTGCCGAGCGGTTTCCCTCCGCAGAAATATCCTTCGAAAGCTTCGGGACGCCCTCGAACCTACGTGGAGACGGTAAGTTGTATGTAGGAGAGCGCGTACGGGCTTCAATGGGTATGCCGCAGCGCACTTGCAATATTCCCTTTTTTTCCGCGTACTTGATCAAAAATACAACAATCTGGAAGGAGAACGGAACAACTCGGTGCGCGCGCGCGCGCGAGTATCTTTTTGTTGTCCCGTTCACGGTTGCAGGCTGAGAGAGAAAGGTTCTCTTCTTCATTCGTTTTCAACGAAAACGACGAGATTGCTTGCTTATATTGTTTGCGCGTTATTCTAAATATCCGCTTAGCAATTTAATCATACTATTCCAATAGATTGCGAGTGGAAGGGTGGGCGAATTCCAAACACGACTCGGCGGAGCCGAGCGGCGCTTTCAGTAAGACGCTATTATTGACCGGAGAATCGACGAAACAAAAGACTCTCCGAATCGAATAAAATCTATCAACGGCGGCGTCCCCGTCTCGTCTCTCCATCCTCTCGCACCTTTCGCAGAAGCCATCGCCGCCGCCGCGCCATCCGCGAGTGCCGTAAATGTTACTCGTGTCATCTCTCCGAGGTGGATCACTTCCATTTGAGCGGACCTCCGCGATCGTGGAAGCTGCTCGACGATCTCGCAAGATTTATGGGAAAGTACGGCACGCTGATTAAGATCAATCGATCCGGCGATTAAGACGTATACTTGTTGGCCGATAGCAATATATGCGCGGTTAATTTAGTCCTATCATGTTCCACATCCCCGGCCAGCGTGTGCTATATTCGCTTTCCTTCGGCCAATATTCTCTCGCAGGAGGATTGGAGAGGGGAGGGGGTGATCGCCGGCGAATAATATATTAGCATTCCCGCCCGAGCGCAAGGTTTATTGGCGGCCTGAATGCAGTTCGCGGGGTTCAACGCTTATCTCTCTCTCTCTCTCTCTCCCTCCCTCTCTCTCTCTCTTTCTCTCTCTTTCTCTCTCCCGGCTGCCTTTTAAATATTTTTTCGATGAATAATTCAAGCGGCCACGTACTTCAGTCTCATTCGCCGTTAATCCACCCGCAGCCGCAACGCGTTCCCTTCTGGCGCCCGCTAATTTATCCGACTGATTCTTTCTTCGAAAACCTGTGTACCCCTCCCCTCTTTCTCGCTCTCTTTCTCTAAACCCATAAGCGCGCAACGTCCGTAGAGTTTTCCTCGGTCGCGCGATACAAATCAGGATTAAGATTGAGCGTAAGAACCCCGTATTGATAGGTAAATTAGATAGTGTACCGATAAAGCTAACGCGTACATCCAATATTTAACGTCACGCGCGCACACGCGCACACACACACACACACACACATACACGTATACAACCGCCGGGAAATCCGTCGAGTTAATCTGCGATACTAATTCCGCGATACTAAACTATACCGACCGATAACGAGTATCGCGCAGCGACGGAGACCCAATCTCCAGTCGCATCTGAGAGGTTTAGAGAGCAGGATGTTTTCGTCGATACCGCTTCGACTGTCAATTTATATCGCGACGGACATTGTCGCCCGGTATGTTTACCGTGCGTTATATAATTCTAAATATTAAGCCCGCGCTCTCTCCCGGCCCCGAGAGCCGAGCTATTCGTGACGATAATAACGCTTCCGCCGCAGCGATAAAGCGAAAATATAATCAACTTTCGGAGAGTTCGAGGGAGAGAGACAGAGAGAGAGAGAGAGAGAGAGAGAGAGAGAGAGGTATATCTCGTTCGGCGGGAAACAATCGCCGAAGGGGGAAGAAATTGTGAGGCGTTGCGAGTCGCGCGAAAACACCGCGAGCATGAAAGCTTCCGCGACCCGGCCACGGTGTGCCACGAGCGGGTGTTGCGTGTCATCAACGTAAAAGCATGCATAAACGTGCACGACGAGCACGGCTCGTCTGATTCGTCGGTGTCATCGGTGAGAGGCGCCACATTCTTTTTACTCGTTACCCGTGAATCGAGAGAGCGACGGCGGCGGCGGCGGCGACTCTACATGCCGAATTGCACAACGGCGGGTCTCGTTAACGCGCCCAGTACGGCGCCCTATCGCGGTACCGACCATTTTATATAAATAATCGCGCGGCCACGTGGGCCGCGCTGCAGCCGGGCCAGAACACGCCTAGGAAAATAAATAACAATGGTGTCCCATTGAATCCGATTCCTCCGCTCCGCCGGAACGTCCTCGGCACGGCTGCCCGGTCCGGCGGCTTGTCCATTCGCTCGTGGGTGTGGGCGCCGAGAGAGAGAGAGAGAGAGAGAGAGAGAGAGAGAGAGAGAGAGAGGGAGGGAGAGGATGAGAGAACGTGCATTGGCAACGAATTCCTTCGCAGGGAGAGGTCTCCGTCTTTCTCCGTCTCTTTTTATCTTCGCCGCTGCCGCGTGATTTCCGGTGAAAACTGCCTCTCTTTTCCTCGTTAGGCTAATTTGCTCCTGGCCAACGGCCAACTGGACAAGCATCTTTCGGCAGGAAGCGCCCAACGAGACGAAGAGAGAGAGAGAGAGAGAGAGAGAGAGAGAGAGAAAGAAAGAGAGAGAGAAGGATTCCTCGAGTTAACTTCCGCGCGGAAGAATTTAATCCGACGCTCTTGACCTCCCGCGAATATAAGAGTGTCTCTTGTTCCGAAAGCCTCGGAGGGGAGGGGAGGGGGGTAGATAGAGATCCTCGCGCGAATTTCCGACTCGTATCTCTGACGAAAACAATCGTCTCGATGTCGCGTCGCATCTTCCGGTAATGGAAGCGTTGCTCGCGAAGTGCGATTCTTACGCTAACGACATTAACATTTGACGTTGACGCTCGCTTCTCCCCGGAGACGATTAGCGACCGAGTCACTGCAGGAGGATTCAAAGCTCGTCTTTCAGGACCATGTCGTCAGATGTGACACATATGAAGGAACGATCGAAACGCGAGATGTCCTCTCACGAAGCCCCGATCGCGGCCGCATCTTTCTCACTTGGCGAGCGGACGAGGCGTACCTTGAATTTTCTTCGCGATATTGTCCGCGTGCGACGACCAGCCGTTTGCTTCGTTTTCGCTGATAACGCGCCGCTCCGCGGCGATGAAACAAATTTGCTCTTTGAGGCGAGACGAATAGTCGCCGCTGCGTCGCGAGTACCGAGAATTCAATTACCGCTCCGGACGTGACGGTAGGAGGGTAACCACGACGACGACAACGACGGTCCGGAATTCGCGATAAGAGACGCACGGCAGACATACAGAAAGAGCGGTCTCTTCCTAAGCCGCCGCCGGAGACGGGTACGAATACAGGTAGATTGCATATCTACATTCACCTGCGGCGAGAGCGAGAGCGAGCGAGAGAGAGAGAAAGAGGGGGAGGGGGAGGGAGAGGGAGGGAAGGGGAGAGAGAAAGAGAGAGAGAGAGAGAGAGAGAGAGTCGGGCCAGACTGGCGCTTGATAAGCGGTCGTCGCGCGATAAGAGCGAGCAATGCGCGAGGGTAACGCACTCGTCTCTATGCAGCTCACTATACGATGTTCGACGGTAGCCTGGGTAGGTACTTTCGCGTATAAGTGCAACGTGCTGCACCGCTCCGGTCGTGCGCGCCGATAAGTCGAAGGGGCTTTCCACAACTTGGTCCTTGGGAGGGGCGTTATCGCGGCTCACGCAGATTTTTCTGCCTTTTATTGCCCAGTATGGGTGGTGATAATCGTAAAGTAATGGATTATTCCCATTTCCAAGGACCAGCTCTTTCGCTGATCACCGGCCGAGCGAGACTATTGACGCGCAAACTCTCGTCTACGACTAAGATGAGTGCTGGCAGGCTGTGAGAGATCATCGAAAGTGTAATCGTCGTTAATTATGCAGCGGATCTCTCTCGGGTGAATCGTTAGTAATTTCGGGACATGTGAGGGACGCGCGGCGTTAAACGCCTGAGAGGATCCAGCACCCCGGGCTGTGCCGAGCCGCCCCGTCGTTCCGCAGGGTGCTGGGCGTCGTTCAACGTCATAAACTTTCACTTCCACTTTCGAGCGTTGCCCGTCGCGAGTGCGACGCGCGAGTGAGCCAGCCGTCGATGAGGCTGATGTGATATCGTTGACGAAGTACGATTCGTTCTACATGTTTCTCTCTCTCTCTCTCTCTCTCTCCCCCTCTCTCTCTCTCTCTCTCTCTCTCTCTCTCTCCCTCGGTCTCTCTCGTGAGCCGGGAATTTCGGGACCCGGAGTGCTGTCTCGGAGAGCGGCCTCCGGTGAGAAGGAGGGCCGAACGAGGCCGGCGAAAGGATGAAACCCGAAGTCGTCGTCGCGGTGAAATGCGCTCATGGTGTCCGCAGCGGTATATACCCATATCGGTTAGTAAGCGTGGGTGTAGATGTGGCGAGATTAAACTCAGGCCCCGTGAGTCGCGTGGCTTTCTCCCCTCCCGTACCCCGCGCCCCTACCGGGTAATCGGGTCCCCCGTCTTCTCCCCCTCTTTTGCTCCTTCTGCCTCTCTTCTCTCTTTTTCCCTTCATCTCCCTCTCTTCGCTCTCCTCCTCTCCCGTGTGCCTCCTCGCGAGATGGTGCCCACCGTCTCGCGAGCATAAAATACAGCCAGGAATTTTAATAAGCCTGCCATTGTGCCGCGCGCGGTCCCGGTTCCCACAGATGATTTCGACCTGGCTTAAGACCGCTCGCGCGTTTCGGGTGTAAACGGGACTTTACGGTACACACACACACACACGGTGTGCCACCCGTAGCTTTACGCGCGCTCAGAAGTTACTTAGATCGTCGCGAAATTCTCGTCCGACGAGCCGGAAATTCCACCCCGCGCGCGCGCGCTTTTCCTCGCGGCGCGGCGCGACGGCTGGCGATGCGAGAGGTGGCGCGCAGGGAAATCAGCGCGCCGCTCGCGTCGCACGGTCTGAGCGGGAAATCGGCGCGTGTTGTGCGACTTTGAATTCGGCTCGCGAAAGTCGAAGGAGTCCTGTTCCCTGCAGACTGCTTTTTCCTCCGTACGCTGAAAGACAATCACGACGGAAAATCGCAGAGGTGCGCTCGCGCATATCGCGAATATCTAAGCGGCGTGTAATCGACGTGCGTTTGCATCGCGATTTCATCGCGCACCGTAGAAAAATCCCCTAAACGATCGGAGACTCGCGCATTCGCCCGGCTGTCCGCGTTCGACGTCGAGGAGCCACTCGAGGATGCGGCACGCTGATCGGCTGTACTCGAATCTCCTTTCTTGTTAACAGAGTCGCGTTAATACGAGAAGCTGAAGCCGAGATGAGGGAGCGACAGAGAAAGACAGACAGACAGAGAGACCGAGAGAGAGAGAGAGAGAGAGAGAGAGAGAGAGAGAGAGAAAGGGAGAGAGAGGAAGAGCGAGAGACAGAGACGCGGTATGCCATTCCGGAAATGCCGGAATGCCGGCTGTGGCGCCAGAGCCGAACGTCGGCGTACGACGAACCGCAAATCAATTCGCACGTTCCCCGTCACTTCCCGCGGCATGTCCGGCCGGTGCTGGCTCGCCTCTCGCAAGATTGAAACCGACGATTTCGAAACGGAACTGCCACGTCGGCCTGTCACCTCGATCGCGGGATGACGGGGGTCAATAGAACGCGGCAGTAGCAGCAGCAGCAGCAGCATCAGCAACGTATCACGTTCGCGCCGCGAAAGAAACGGGCTTTGTCGCCGGAACATCGCACGAAAAGAGGAAACATCGTCGATCTTGTGGAAACGTCGATTAGCACCCGAGACGCCGATTTTCCGCCGTGAAAATTGCGCCGAGTTCCGCGACGCGCGGTGGCATCCACGTCGTTTCCCGCCGCCGCCGTCGCGGCAAAGCGCTCGTCATCTACGCAGACACGATATTTTACTCGAGAACCTGCCGCGAGTTAGAGGAAACTCTCGTGGCAATCGCCCGAAGAAGAAGCGAGAGCGAGAGAGAGAGAGAGAGAGAGAGAGAGAGAGAGAAGCGTCATTTATTGAGCGCTCTGGGACAAGTCCCCTTAAGCGCATAGACAGAATTTACAAATTAAAACATGTGTTAAATTACAGAACAATTGGAATTTAAAAATTCGTTAATATCAATTTCACAGTCTCGGGATTAGGTAGAGTAAAAATAAAATAAAATAAAATGAAATGAAATGAAATGAAATGGAAATGTACGTAACCATTTCCAGACAGGTCAAGAATGATCTAAGTGAGCGCGAAGAGAGCGAGAAGAGAGAGGGAGAGAGAGAGAGTGGCAAGCGCGGCGAGACGTGAGACGCCGAGTTTCCGTGCAGAAAACACGATCGCACGGAAGCCGCGCTCGCACGGAACGATTTACGCGCCACGTGCAGCCGTGCGAGGAGAAGCTATTAAATCGGCGGAGGAGACACATCGAGAGAGAGGACGGCAACTTTATAAAGGCGCGCCTTTCTCCTCCTCCTCCTCCTCGCGGCGTCCCACGGCGCATTTTTATCTTATAATTATTTATACGGACTCTGAGATATCCAATTACCGTGTTGCACGATTAGTAAACAGCGGCGGCCACGCGGCGGTGCTCCCTCCCCCGCCCCCCCCCTGGTCCGGCGGCGGTCGTGATTCACGAAAACGAGATCGAGCCCGTAGGGGGTGGCCCACGTCGATCGGCGGGCGTGCGTGGCGAAACCCGGAGGCTTCTGGAATCCGACGCGGATTCCGGAGTAACGGCGGCTTCCACCGAGTCCATCGATCTCGGTGCGTCGGCTCTTGAATCAACGAGAACATCGGTAGCGATCGGTAGGTGAGTCGCCGATCCCGGCGCAGCCGCGGCGGCGGTGGCGGCGGAAGACGCAAGGGACGCGAGGGCGGGAGAGCCGAGGACTCGAATGATTAACCCGTGGCGCCGTGTAAGATCGTAAAGCCTCCACGGCCCGGGCCCGTGATGGGCCCGGGCCCCCGTTCGCCCATGGACGCGCCCTCCGTCTCTCCCCCTCCCTCCCCCACCCCCGCCCGCCGTCCGCCGGCGGGACGACGATTCGCCGGGGCCTTTGTCTCGGCAGTAATTGGCTGGCCGTTTCGAGGATGAGAGCTACTGCCGGCGTGTATCATATTAGCGGCAGTAATTACAAATCACTGGACGAGGTGGAATCGACGAAGCGGCCCCTCTGCGGCCGAGAGAGCGATCGCGTGCGCGAGGTTACTTCGCCCCTCCGCTCCCTCGCCGGCGGTTTCGGGCCCTGATGTGGGCCTACGGTCCGGCCGATCGGCGTTTCACGCACGAGTCAGTGTCGGCTTGCGTGTGTTATTGCCAACAACGAGTTGGACCATATTGTCTTGGAAAAGTCGTTTCACGTACACCTGTCCTCCCCCCCGGCGTCGAGCTTGGATCAAGCTGGGATCGATGCGCCTCGCATGTGGATTGGATAAACCTTTATTGCTACTCGGTTGTTCTTACATTTTCCCTGTTTTTTTTTTTTTTCAAATAGATGCAGATTTTTTTTCAACAAGCCAGCGAAGAAGGTAAGGCAATCCAGTCAACTCCAAGATTGCCCAGTACTGTATATCAAAAAATACCAAAGTTCTTTGGACACATTGTGCGTAGCGACAACATGGAAAGGTTGGTGGTGGCAGGAAAACCTGAAGGCAGAAGAAGAAGGGGAAGATCCTCCACCAGATGGACGGATGTTGTCACTAAACTACAGGATATCAGCCTGTAAGAAAATGCCCACAGAATTACACAGGACAGATCCCGATGGAGAAATGCGATAAGGGCCGGTTGTTCAACTTTCTCGTAAGTTAACTGATGATTAAATCATATGTATATCTTTGTTTCTCCTTCAATTTAAATGAAAACACACATATGATTTAGCTATCAGTTGACTTACCGAGGAGTTGGAGCAATCAGATAGAGAAAAATGACCCGTAACAATGAAGTGTCGCTACACGTCGAACACGACGTTGGATGCGGAAGAAGCGAAGAAGGTACCGCAGTCTCGCGTTCGTGATCGAAGACATCGGAGACATCTCCGAGATCTCGAAGTAGCCGGCGAGAGTCGCGAGCACGTGGACATCCGCAATCCGTCCGGCACGACGCGCTTAATAAAGACGCTCTTGCCAAGCACGTGGCGCGCGCGGGCGTAATGACAGCGGTAATGGCTTGTGCTGCAATAAAGCTCGCTGCTAAGATATGCACATTATTCAAGCAGGAAGCGGCATTAGCGACAGGGAGGAAAAATGAATAATCGCGCGTGCCCTCGGCCGTCGTAGAGAGCCGCGCGCCGCGGAGAATGCCTAAAATTAGTCGCGGCCAGTGGCTGGTCGTGGCCAGCGGAGGAGAGTGAGAAATCGCGGCGGGAATTACGGCGGTGCGTGCGCGACACGTATTTCAGCGATTTAATCATTCAACGTCCATTAAACGCGCTAATGAAATTACAAACCGCGTGGTTTAAACCCGCATTATCGGGAGTTTGTACTTGAATATTCTCGGGGATGGCCGTGCGCCACGGTGTCCTGTTTCCAGGCGTGGATCGCCTTCGCCCGACCGGGCTGTGCGTTCTTTACGTGTCTCGCTTCGCGTCGCGTCTTCCCTCTTCTCTTTCTCTTTTCCTTTCTCTCCCTTCGGTGAGCAACGCGTCGTTCGCGAACGCGGCGGCGGCGGCGGCGGCGGCGGCGGCGGCGGCAGCGACGCGCATAAACTCCACGGGTTAAATAACAATGAGCAGATATTTATAATTGTTTAGGTGCGTATCGGTTTCAATTAACACCCGCGCGTACACAGACTCGCGCGAAGTTACAGCCGGCGGCGGCCTCCTCCTCCTCCTCCTCCTCCTCCTCCTCCTCCTCCTCGACGGCGACGCACGAATTCCTTTTACCGGTTCAGTCGGGCATAATTTGTCCCGCGTCATAAATTACCCGTGCGACTCGCGGCCGTCGTTGTAATACGCGCGCATGTGAGATCTCGCCTTATAAGGGCGGTCCGTATTTTTTTATTTCCGCATCTTAAAACTTTATCGCCGCCCAACGGCGCCACCGTCCTGCGTGGCGCGCGCGGATAGGTGTAAACATTTTTGTCTTCTTAATCTTGATATTTATACAGGACCGTCCAAGTTTCGAACGAGCGTACGAATACTCCCGCGAAATTGAATGCAAATGAAATCTCGAGTGGACGTAAACACGCTCTTGTCAAATTAGTCAGCATTACGAAGAGGAGGGGGCGAGGGGGTTCCGCGGAGCGGAACACCGAGAGGTGCCTACAGCGGCCGGCGACTCGGGAAAAATGCGAAAATTACGCCGCGCGAACACGTAAAAAAGTCGAGCGTCTCGCCGCTCGGCGGTCCTGTCGCGCGCCCGACAGGGGAAAAACAACGACGAGAGACGTCACATACGTCTTCGCGCACGTTCCGCTGAATCGGTCTTAGGGCCCAATTATTTCGCATGTTTTCTCCAAACCCACATGACTCTCGCGTGCCTCGCGAAGAGAAACACGCGCGGTGTTATGTTCGCGCGACGATTGCGATGATAAAGACTTGCCACAATGCGGCCGTGGCGCGTTTCTCTCGTCTCTCCGCATCCCCCTCTCTCCCCCGCCTGCTCTTTCTCTGTCTCTCTCTCCCGAAAGACATCGCCGCGCGCGACAACGGTTGCTGTTACATACATTTCATTTATCGCCAAGCAACAGTATATTATGCGATGTTTGCAGCAACGAGCGCGCGCACAATCTTGCGAGGCAACGACAGTCGGAGACGTACGAATGCAATAAACGCACTCGCACTGTACTCGCACTCGCAACCGTCCACACTATGTGTCGGACGGTGTAACAGCAACAACGGTATCTCGATTTGACGAAGAGAGAGAGAGAGAGAGAGAGAGAGAGAGAGAGAGAGAGAGAGAGAGAGAGAGAGAGAGGGAGAGAGAGAGAGGGAGAGAGAGAGAAAGACAGAAATTCGCTTCGTCTCTCGAGGAACGCGCTCTATTTCGTGTCGATTCCGATGCGGCAGGAAAAAGAACGGCAGGGAAGAAGATCGGACGCGGGAGAAGCGATTTTTCGTATTTCGGCGAACGTATTTACGAGACGACAAACGCGCCGGTCGGTGTTAAAGTTCACGTGGACGCGGGCGCGAGGATGTGGACGTTAATAGGCACGAAGCGTACGGTACATTGGGACACGTCCGTGTGGCACTCGGACTCGGGCTTAAATCTCGGTGTATCAATGTGTACCGATTCAATCGTCCTACCTGCGACGTCACCCACCCACACGCTCGCGTGGAGGACATCGTATTGTGCGGACACACGTCCCGTCGTTATCGCTCCGCCGTTATTTTATGGTAAGCGTCGCGTGTGAGGCACACGACGTACGCCGCCCGTGATGCCTACGCCGAGAGAAAAACGGGACGGATGAAGGCGCTGGGAGATGCGTGATCTCGCGGGGGGGCGGGGGCGGGGGTGACCTGCAACCCTCACGCGAGACTACCACCGAGAAGACGAGACAGGCTTCACAAGTGGAAATATTTCGGCGAAGAGTCGACATGATCGATTCTACCACAATTTTTAATTAACGTATGTTTCTTCCTCGCGACTCAATGTGATATTTCTTTATCGCGGCGAAGCTGCGACGGACGATGAGATCTAGTGGATTGATAACGATCTAATCAACTGCAATTGTTTGTTGCACTTGTTGATGTTGTGCTTAATTGCGATTGGCAATAAAACATCTTCGACGCGTTGGTTAATCAGCGACCGTGGAGATCGAGTGATATTTTGTACGTTACTCGTTGGTTGAGTGAAACGCGTTTCCCGCGCGCGAAAAAACGCTTTTCAAGCGCCGTTGAGCTTGCCCTCGCTGGACGACGCGAGAGGCGCGCGCGAGTGTCGCGATTCCGGTGGGACGAGATTTTCGTGCTGAACGGAAAAGAGAGGAATGCGCGACGGCGGGATGGTACACGGGAGAGGCATCCGCCGCCGGTGAGACGAGCCACGCGGGTGTTTTCATTCGTCGCAGGTTTCTCCGTTAGATGTTTCTTCGAGGTGTATGGCCACCGAGATAATACTGAAGATTCGAGTCAGCCCTGGGTAAATTTTCGTATTAGCAAGGGGGCCCAGAGGGGCCCGCAGGCAATTGAAGAACGACGACAATACCGATTGTTTTAGTTACGCTGAAGATAACACGAATACCGTACTATATTTTGGTTACCATAGAGATACAAATTACCGACAATACAAAAATATCATTTATACAATATAATTTCTACAATATTTATACAATATAATTGTATAAATATATCGTTACTGTAATAAGTCTGTTGCGTTATTTGGACTTTTCGCACTTGACTTCTTCTTTCTTACTTCCTCCGGCGTTCGAACATGTGTTTGTCTCGCTTTAAATATAAAAAGTGCGAAAAGTCGAAGCAACACGACAAACCTAATAAAAGTTGCACAAAAAGACTGCACAAAAATATTATCAAATAATTGAAATCTTTTAAAAGTGCCATAACTAACTCGGTGTAACTAACTCAGAAGGACAGAAGGAGTCACAGCGATAGCTAAATGAAGAGAGAGATATACAAATTCGCTCGTCGTTATCAAATTCGGCGTAACGAAGTCCCCTCCGTCTGTTAGTAAAGGGGAAAAGAAAGATGAAACAAATCATCACATCATTTAATGATGGAAGCAGCGAAACGCTTTCAGAGATCCATCGCAATTTCAACGAAGCACGTGCGACCCGTCGATATTTCACAAATTTAATAGACTCGTCTCCCGCCCCGCGTGCAAGGAGAAGCAGATAACTCGCGATCTCGCGTCGGAGGGTTTCTCAATTAAAACACTCGCAACGGCCAAGGTTTCACGAATCACGTAACCAGGAAGTACGGCACGTCGACGGGCGATCAGCCGGGCGGAGAAGCCGCGCGCGGGCGCATTATAAATTCTGTGCGTGGACTTTATCTTGACTGCGATAGCGGCAATCATCATTTTCATCGGTTACGACAACGCAATTTCGGATTGCATCGTAAAGCGGCTTACGAGCCATTTGGGGCCTGCCGCCGCCGTCGTCGCCGCTAAGATCGTCGATTAATGTGGGAGTTTGCCCTCCGAGATGGAGTCATGCTGGCGCTAATTTACCGTTGTGTTTGAACGTACTATTAGACACGTGCGTGAAGTACTCGGAATTCACGTTCCAGCCGGCCCACACCTCGGCGACGCACGTGAAACGTGTGCACGACCACTTGAACCTCGAACCCTGGGCCTCGCTCGTCGTATTGCCTCGTGGAGGCAAGCGCGTCTAAGCGGAATCTATACCGTGCTCGTTAAGTCCGTCGTTACCTGTTACTCGCGCGAGCGACGACAACTTTTCTCGGTATTGTGAATTATTATTGGAATGCCGTCGCCGGTAAACCATATTCGCGCGTCATTTTCACCCTCGGCGATACTCGAGACAGTCGACGATTCTCGCGAGCGCGGACGCGCTAGTGCGTAACATCGATTCCCCGATTTCACAAATATCTCTCAGCGGCTTATTATCGCGTTCTCGCTCTCCGGCGGCTTACGAGGCTGTTTTTCCGAGGCGCAACTCGGCTAGATCGATCAGCGCGCACCGGCGAACGCGCGAGAGTCATGCTTGAGTTGCCCCGCACGCTCGATGATTCTCGAGCGACCGATTTTTACAGCGCGAAAATGGAGCAACGAGCCATTGACCCCTTCCCCGCTCCTCCCTCCCTGAGAATGCACAAAGATCAAAATCGCCGACTGAAATTCGAAGGGGAGAAGTTGAGCTCTCCTTCTTTCGCGTCATACGTCCGATGATTCGTCGGCGAGGATTAAAGGTCTTCTCGCGACCAACTTAGCCCGTGGAAATGAGCTTTTGAATTAGTTTACTTTCATAACCGCCTTTGTACGCCTCGCAATCTCCGTTGAGTCACCGTCTGCGAGCGGAGAGTCGTCCCTCCGGACGATTTTATCCCGCTTCCGTCTTGGGAGGAAAATGCGAGCTGTTCTCTCACAGAACTGTCTCTCCCTTCTTCTTCTTTCTTCTCTCCCCCGCGTCATCGGGAAGACCCGCTTCCAGGAGACACCGGATTTCAGGGAAGAACAGGCAGCTGTCGAAAGAGTAATCGATTTCTGATACAAGGTAGCCGAGAAGGTCGGCTAAGTGGTTCTACATAATTATACCATATTCCCCTGACCTCGAGAGGCTTGGCCCGGAACGATCGGAACCTCGAAGACGACACCCACACATGTGTGCAGGTTCCTCTTTCTCTTTCTCTTTCTCACCCATTACGTTACGTCAGTTTGTGGGCAAATGTAATTTGTGGACTGAGCACAAAGAATTGTCGATTGAAGCTTCTATTTCTCATCAGCCCCTTTACAATGTCGTTACGAGTTTTTCCATCAATACTTCCCACGCTGGTCATTCAATAAGCTTATCTAATTAATGCACTTGCGTTTTAGGAAACGAGGTCGAAGTGCAAATATTTTAAGAATTAATTAAGGAAATTATGTAATATTTGATATTTTGCGCGTATTTAAATTATCAGTATACATTTATATATTCGCCAATCACAATCAATTCTATATTTTATATGATAGCAAATCTTTTTATGTATATAAAAATATTTTTTGTTACGAATTGATAAAAGTAGAAATAATTTAAAAATATAGAATTTCCTTTTTAATTTGCACTCTGTAAATTGCAATGAAATTTTTTGTCATCAATCATTCGTTGAGCTATACTACGTAAAAAATAGAGATGTCTGATTTGTTGTTGAGTTGTACTACTACTTCACTACTAATTCCTCGAAGAGTATTGTGGCGGCTCGTAGTGGAGACATTGGAACTAAATATCGCTGTCACGCAAAGCACACAAAGAGAAGCATAAAAGTGGTCAGTCTACAAGATTTGCACGGCTGTATGTTTCGACGCGCCCCCTGACAAAGTGCGTGCAAACTACATTGTTACATAGATTTTTAGTAGTAATGGACATAGTTACCAACAATATACTAATAAAGATCATTGATCTTACGAGATTCAGTGTGTCAGAGAAATTTTGTTGTGCGCTAACTCCCTTTTAATAATATCAGAGAAAAACCTGAGAGCGACCACCGGGGCCGATTACGCCGGGACGCTTTTTCTGCCGAATTCCAACGCGCCCCCTGAGAAAATGTGTGCACACTACATCCGTCCTGACGATAACAGCAAAGCGTATATACGGTTCTTGCTTACTCTACTTCCCTTTACAAGAGAGTAAAGTTTGAAAAGTGACAGACCAAGAAATGACGAGTCATCAAATATTATTTAACAAAATATGAGTGATAAGGTTTAATCTAGACTCAAAATAATTAAGAACCTCATAAATTGCAACGACGTGCGTCTACGCATTATCGTGAAGTTGAAGCCGATAGGTCAAGATCGACCGGTGCAAAAATGACGAGTCACCGGGTATAAGCTGCAAAATTATTTGCGATAAGATATTAATCTAGGTTCAAAATAAGGATGATCCGAGACAACCGTGTTGAAATGCGATTACACGTTTCGGAGTTACAGGCCACGAAAGATGGAAAAGTGACAGGTTCGGAAATAACAGGTTATGAAGTATTAATTAACAAAATATGAGTGATAAGGTTTTAAACTAGGTCCAAAATAATTAAGATCCTCACAAATTGTAATAACGTGCGCCTATGCGTTATGGAGAATTTGGAGCCGATATGTCTAGATTGATCGATGCGAAAATGATGGATTATCAAGTATAAATTAATAAATCGTGTGCAATAAGAAGCTAATCTAAATTGGAAATAACGATAATCTGTAGATTCCAAATCAGTCCAACGTTACAGAATTATAAAGTCCGAAATGTCGAAATTAATGTAGAGAAAAATGATAGGTCAATATATACGTCATGGAAATATTTATGCTAATCGTAGGAAATGATGCTATTTAATTTTAAAACAGTATGACTAATTTTCCTAAAATCTAGGTTAATATAGCTTTTCGGATAGCGTAGAGAGTAAATACATATTTGAGGAAATATATTTGGGGAAATTTGGGGAAATATGGTTCGCTACGACACATCGTCTGGGTAAGCACGCAGTGGCGTGTGTTCTAAGAATCGACGAGGCATTTACACGGCCGAGTTCTAAGAATCGTAGAGACCTGCGAGTGGACTCGTTGAAAAATTGATGCTTTTGGGTTGAACGTAATATTTCGTTTGCTCATTCAGAATGGGTTAATAAAATGCGATTTAGATGTAAATATGATGTAAATGATGATGTAAATATGATGTAAATGATGATGTAAATGATGATGTAAATATGATGAATTATTAAGAATTAAAATATCAATAAACACTAAATGTATTGTTTCAAAATATTTATATAAGATTTTTATGTTTCGTTTCACAACCCAGCCTCATCAATTTTTTCATTGCAAGATAAAAACGCAATATCGCGAGACAAGCAACTCCGAATTGTTATAGCGTGATGTATATAAAATAAACTTACCCCTTGATGATTCCTGATGTCCCTCCTTGTAAAATATATCCTTGGGCACTTAATATTTTTCATGACACAAACACATACACTAAATTTAACTTTGCACAATAACAGGCCACTTTTTCACAACACTTGATCACAACACAAATCTTAAGCAACAAACGCGCGTAATTTCACTCGGCACTCCCGACAATCCGGTTTCGTTAATTACTTTCGATTACTTGACGATACTTCTCCTGATAGCACATGTTCTCCTGGGGACGTCCTAAGGATGTCCTGAAGATGAAGAAACATCCCCAGAACGTCCTCAAGACGTACTCTGGACGTTCTCTGGACAGCTGTGCTATTAGGATTGCTATGACAAATGCATGAAATTTGCTTTCGGTACTCTCGACGAAACAATACACACTAATATTCGCCCTTGGTAATTCAAAATCGCGGAAAATACGCACGGTCGGCTTTTAAAATTCACATACTAAGCGTTGCAATGCAACGGTCGCGATTTTCAATGTATGCATATATCGATGAATACGTATCACTAGCGTATTAGCCAATTAAAATATTCTGTTCGAAACCATCCGTTCTGTTTGAAATATTCCAAGAAGTCAACTATGACAGAAAAAATTCCCGAAACTTTACTCGACTCTCCCGACGAACAATGTACATATTCAGCGAATTTTTAACGAAAGCTGTGCCATGTCTCGATGTTTAACAATAATTCATGGCCGAGACTTGGCTGACGAGTCAAAAACGAAGCTCGCGACGCGGAAACCCTACGCAGCTGGCGCGCTACACTTTCCTCGGCTCTCCGACGATTCATCTTACTTCACTTCGCGCGGCAGAATAAACGTCATTCCGCAATAACACACTCGCGAAACTTATTTTCGGCACTGCCGGTAACGATTTAAGGCACGAGACTCAGCTACGGAGAGTCAAAGTCACGAGAAATCACGGGCGACGGTTTCCCGCACATAACATAACCCGTACTCGGCGCCATAACTAAATAGGAAGGCAATTGCGATCAGCGCCACAAACGGAATATTCGGAAAGTTGAGTCGACCAATCGCGGTGATTCATTTCTTTCCGTAGTGGAACTATTTATCTGCACAAAGTGTACGAGGTGCGGGTGAAAGCAGTCGATGATAGATCAATTTAATTCGGAGCTACACGCAGTGTAATAAGACAGTGATGGTACAATCTGATGCAATAACCGGACTGCTTCATTGCACCCTATTACATCCGACTGTACTGTAAATAAAATTATGTGTTGAGAGAAACCTGAGAGCGGCCACCGGGCCGATTACGCTGGGACGCTTTTTTCGCTGAATTCCGTTATACCCCCAGAGAAAATGTGGAAGAAAATGAGAAAAAAAAGTAAAACAGTATGTCGGGTTTTGAAACTCTCTACTTGAGTGCAACCAGAGAGAAAGCTGAGAGCGGCTAACACGGCGTTTTCGGCGACACCGATCTTTCGCACTGGGAATGGGCGCTATCTGCATCCATTTTGAGAGGGGAACTACGATGCTACATCCACTTTTAGGTCTCGACGGTAAAACCTGCATCTGGTGGCTGTCCGTGCTACATCCACTTTCAGGCGGTTTATGTCCGTGCTACAACCATAATAGCGTATTTGACAAGCACGGTCTCGCGCATTGTTATGCATTTGTAACATGAATTAACATGTTAACATGCACAAAAAAAATAAAAATTGAGATTGTATATGATTAATATCATGAAGATTATATACGATTTATATCGATATATAAATATATGATAATAAGATAATATTTTGTGTGTACCCAAAATTATTTTTCCAAAATATTTCAGCGTTACGTTAGTATTTATTTATACTCCGGCAGGCGTTTTTTAGCGCAGTTGTGTCCGTGTGCATGTGTTGCATTGAAAGTGTGCGTGACGTACGTGTGCATATACGCACTCACACACACACACACGTGTCATACGCAACAGATAGAATCTCAGGGTATATGCTTAAACATTTTCAATTACCGTACGTTTCTGTGTAAGAATGTAATCGGCACACACACAAACAAACTACTCCCGTCTATCCGTCTGAAGTCCCGCCCTACGCTCGGCTTGTTTTGACGAGCCAAGCGAAAGAGAGAGAGAGAGGGAATGTGTGCGCTCCATCTCGCTCTGATTTGCAACGCTGCCGAGATTGTGCTTCCCGATACACGGCCGAGACAGACGTTTTACTATCGGCGTGAATCCAACGAGATGATCAATAGCAATCGATTTCGACTAAACTCGTTGTGTCGATAGATTTGCATGACAAATTAACATTGCACTTAAAGATATACGGCGTAGCATTGAAGCGTTTGCAAGAAAGTCGCGATTGAAAATCGCGAGTGCTTCATGAACCAAATGAAGGAGCGAGCTTCTCAAAGAGCGTGTGGCTTGCTGGAAGTACGCTGGAATCGCGGGGTTGAGGTCGGTGATCCGCATCTCCTTGGCGGTCGGCGTTGTCCTTTTTCGCCAATCATTTTTTTTTTCGTTTTTTAGGAAAATGCACGTGTTGCATACAACACACGTGTATCACAATAAATTTTTTTCATTTTTTAAGATAATGCACGTATTGCGTACAACACACGAGAATCGCAAGCATTGCACGTTTCGTCGATGACACTTCCTCTGAGATCCCGCCCTACGCTCGACTTGTTTCGACGAGCCAAGCAAAAGAGAGACAGACAATGTGTTCGTTCCATCACCTCTGTAAAGATGGCCATTCATTCTTCAAATTTGAAAAAAATTATTAGAATTCTGAATGTCCCTCGCAGAGTTCTCGAGTTCGCAATCCTTTATAGAAAGAGTTCCGTCATTTAAAGTAGAGAAAATAATTTATTTTGGTGCCAGAACAAGGCCTGTATCTCTAACCGTTTAGGAGATATCGAAGGTTAAAGTTTTCCAACCTTTCTGCGTTGATATCTCCGCTTCTACTGGGAGTAGAGAGTCGCCACTTACGGCAAAATGTAGGGTTTTGAGAGGACTTTAATTTGGTGCCAGAACCAGGCCTGTATCTCTAACCATTTAGGAGATATCGAAGTTTAAAGTTTTCCAGTCTTTCTCCGTCGATATCCAGCCTTCCTCCGTCGATATCTCCGCTTCTGCTGGGAGTAGAGAGTCGTCCATGTAGTCGAAAATGTAGGGTTTTGAAATGTAGGGTTTTGAAAGGACTTTAATTTGGTGCCAGAACCAGGCCTGTATCTCTAACCGTTTAGGAGATATCGAAGGTTAAAGTTTTCCAAGCTTTCTCCGTTGATATCTCCGCTTCTACTGGGAGTAGAGAGTCGTCACTTACGGCACAATGTAGGGTTTTGAGAGGACTTTAATTTGGTGCCAGAACCAGGCCTGTATCTCTAACCGTTTAGGAGATATCGAAGGTTAAAGTTTTCCAAGCTTTCTCCGTTGATATCTCCGCTTCTACTGGGAGTAGAGAGTCATCACTTACGGCAAAATGTAGGGTTTTGAGAGGACTTTAATTTGGTGCCAGAACCAGGCCTGTATCTCTAACCGTTTAGGAGATATCGAAGGTTAAAGTTTTCCCAGCTTTCTCCGTCCATATCTCCGCCTCTACTGGGAGTAAAGAGTCGTCACTTACGGCAAAATGTAGGGTTTTGAGAGGACTTTAATTTGGTGCCAGGACCAGGCCTGTATCTCTAACCGTTTAGGAGATATCGAAGGTTAAAGTTTTCCAAGCTTTCTCCGTCGATATCTCCGCTTCTAATGGGAGTAGAGAGTCGTCACTTACGGCAAAATGTAGAGTTCTGAGAGGACTTTAATTTGGTGCCAGAACCAGGCCTGTATCTCTAACCGTTTAGGAGATATCGAAGGTTAAAGTTTTCCAACCTTTCTCCGTCGATATCTCCGCTTCTACTGGGAGTAGAGAGTCGTCCATGTAGTCCAAAATGTAGGGTTTTGAAAGGGCTTTAATTTGGTACCAGTCCGAAGCCTGTATCTCTAACCGTTTAGGAGATATCGAAGGTTAAAGTTTTCCAACCTTTCTCCGTCGATATCCAGCCTTAATCCGTCGATATCTCCGCTTCTACTGGGAGTAGAGGGTCGTCCATGTAGTCCAAAATGTAGGGTTTTGAAGGGCTTTAATTTGGTACCTGTCCGAAGCCTGTATCTCTAACCGTTTAGGAGATATCGAAGGTTAAAGTTTTCCAACCTTTCTGCGTTGATATCTCCGCTTCTACTGGGAGTAGAGAGTCGTCCATGTAGTCCAAAATGTAGGGTTTTGAAAGGGCTTTAATTTGGTACCAGTCCGAAGCCTGTATCTCTAACCGTTTAGGAGATATCGAAGGTTAAAGTTTTCCAAACCTTTCTCCGTCGATATCCAGCCTTCATCCGTCGATATCTCCGCTTCTACTGGGAGTAGAGAGTCGTCCATGTAGTCCAAAATGTAGGGTTTTGAACGCGCTTTAATTTGGTACCTGTCCGAAGCCTGTATCTCTAACCGTTTAGGAGATATCGAAGGTTAAAGTTTTCCAACCTTTCCCGGCGATATCTCCGCTTCTAATGGGAGTAGAGAGTCGTCCATGTAGTCCAAAATGTAGGGTTTTGAAAGGGCTTTAATTTGGTACCAGTCCGAAGCCTGTATCTCTAACCGTTTAGGAGATATCGAAGGTTAAAGTTTTCCAACCTTTCTCCGTCGATATCCAGCCTTCATCCGTCGATATCTCCGCTTCTACTGGGAGTAGAGGGTCGTCCATGTAGTCCAAAATGTAGGGTTTTGAAAGGGCTTTAATTTGGTACCTGTCCGAAGCCTGTATCTCTAACCGTTTAGGAGATATCGAAGGTTAAAGTTTTCCAACCTTTCTCCGTCGATATCTCCGCTTCTACTGGTAGTAGAGAGTCGTCCATGTAGTCCAAAATGTAGGGTTTTGAAAGGGCTTTAATTTGGTACCAGTCCGAAGCCTGTATCTCTAACCGTTTAGGAGATATCGAAGGTTAAAGTTTTCCAAACCTTTCTCCGTCGATATCCAGCCTTCATCCGTCGATATCTCCGCTTCTACTGGGAGTAGAGAGTCGTCCATGTAGTCCAAAATGTAGGGTTTTGAACGGGCTTTAATTTGGTACCTGTCCGAAGCCTGTATCTCTAACCGTTTAGGAGATATCGAAGGTTAAAGTTTTCCAACCTTTCTCCGTCGATATCTCCGCTTCTACTGGGAGTAGAGAGTCGTCCATGTAGTCCAAAATGTAGGGTTTTGAAAGGGCTTTAATTTGGTACCAGTCCGAAGCCTGTATCTCTAACCGTTTAGGAGATATCGAAGGTTAAAATTTTTTAAACCTTTCTCCGTCGATATCCAGCCTTCATCCGTCGATATCCAGCTTTCATCCGTCGATATCTCCGCTTCTACTGGGAGTAGAGGGTCGTCCATGTAGTCCAAAATGTAGGGTTTTGAACGGGCTTTAATTTGGTACCTGTCCGAAGCCTGTATCTCTAACCGTTTAGGAGATATCGAAGGTTAAAGTTTTCCAACCTTTCTCCGTCGATATCTCCGCTTCTACTGGGTGTAGAGAGTCGTCCATGTAGTCCAAAATGTAGTGTTTTGAGAGGGCTTTAATTTGGTACCTCTCCGAAGCCTGTATCTCTAACCGTTTAGGAGATATCGAAGGTTAAAATTTTCCAACCTTTCTCCGTCGATATCTCCGCTTCTAATGGGAGTAGAGAGTCGTCCATGTAGTCCAAAATGTAGGGTTTTGAAAGGGCTTTAATTTGGTACCAGTCCGAAGCCTGTATCTCTAACCGTTTAGGAGATATCGAAGGTTAAAGTTTTCCAACCTTTCTCCGTCGATATCCAGCCTTCATCCGTCGATATCTCCGCTCCTACTGGGAGTAGAGGGTCGTCCATGTAGTCCAAAATGTTGGGTTTTGAACGGGCTTTAATTTGGTACCTGTCCGAAGCCTGTATCTCTAACCGTTTAGGAGATATCGAAGGTTAAAGTTTTCCAACCTTTCTCCGTCGATATCTCCGCTTCTACTGGGAGTAGAGAGTCGTCCATGTAGTCCAAAATGTAGGGTTTTGAAAGGGCTTTAATTTGGTACCAGTCCGAAGCCTGTATCTCTAACCGTTTAGGAGATATCGAAGGTTAAAGTTTTCCAACCTTTCTCCGTCGATATCCAGCCTTCATCCGTCGATATCTCCGCTTCTACTGGGAGTAGAGCGTCGTCCAAGTAGTCCAAAATGTAGGGTTTTGAAAGGGCTTTAATTTGGTACCAGTCCGAAGCCTGTATCTCTAACCGTTTAGGAGATATCGAAGGTTAAAGTTTTCACCTTTCTCGTCGATATATTTTTATATCTCCGCTTCTACTGGAGTAGAGTCGTCATGTAGTCCAAAATAGGGTTTTGAAAGGGCTTTAATTTGGTACCAGTCCGAAGCCTGTATCTCTAACCGTTTAGGAGATATCGAAGGTTAAAGTTTTCCAACCTTTCTCCGTCGATATCCAGCCTTCATCCGTCGATATCCGCTTCTACTGGGAGTAGAGGGTCGTCCATGTAGTCCAAAATGTAGGGTTTTGAACGGGCTTTAATTTGGTACCAGTCCGAAGCCTGTATCTCTAACCGTTTAGGAGATATCGAAGGTTAAAGTTTTCCAAACCTTTCTCCGTCGATATCCAGCCTTCATCCGTCGATATCTCCGCTTCTACTGGGAGTAGAGGGTCGTCCATGTAGTCCAAAATGTAGGGTTTTGAACGGGCTTTAATTTGGTACCTGTCCGAAGCCTGTATCTCTAACCGTTTAGGAGATATCGAAGGTTAAAGTTTTCCAACATTTCTCCGTCGATATCTCCGCTTCTACTGGGAGTAGAGAGTCGTCCATGTAGTCCAAAATGTAGGGTTTTGAAAGGGCTTTAATTTGGTACCTGTCCGAAGCCTGTATCTCTAACCGTTTAGGAGATATCGAAGGTTAAAGTTTTCCAACCTTTCTCCGTCGATATCCAGCCTTCATCCGTCGATATCTCCGCTTCTACTGGGAGTAGAGAGTCGTCCATGTAGTCCAAAATGTAGGGTTTTGAAAGGGCTTTAATTTGGTACCTGTCCGAAGCCTGTATCTCTAACCGTTTAGGAGATATCGAAGGTTAAAGTTTTCCAACCTTTCTCCGTCGATATCTCCGCTTCTACTGGGAGTAGAGAGTCGTCCATGTAGTCCAAATGTAGGGTTTTGAAAGGGCTTTAATTTGGTACCAGTCCGAAGCCTGTATCTCTAACCGTTTAGGAGATATCGAAGGTTAAAGTTTTCCCAAACCTTTCTCCGTCGATATCCAGCCTTCATCCGTCGATATCTCCGCTTCTACTGGAGTAGAGGGTCGTCCATGTAGTCCAAAATGTAGGGTTTTGAACGGGCTTTAATTTGGTACCTGTCCGAAGCCTGTATCTCTAACCGTTTAGGAGATATCGAAGGTTAAAGTTTTCCAACCTTTCTCCGTCGATATCTCCGCTTCTACTGGGAGTAGAGAGTCGTCCATGTAGTCCAAAATGTAGGGTTTTGAAAGGGCTTTAATTTGGTACAGTCCGAAGCCTGTATCTCTAACCGTTTAGGGATATCGAAGGTTAAGTTTTCCAAACCTTTCTCCGTCGATATCCAGCCTTCATCCGTCGATATCTCCGCTTCTACTGGGAGTAGAGAGTCGTCCATGTAGTCCAAAATGTAGGGTTTTGAAAGGGCTTTAATTTGGTACCTGTCCGAAGCCTGTATCTCTAACCGTTTAGGAGATATCGAAGGTTAAAGTTTTCCAACCTTTCTCCGTCGATATCTCCGCTTCTACTGGGAGTAGAGAGTCGTCCATGTAGTCCAAAATGTAGGGTTTTGAAAGGGCTTTAATTTGGTACCTGTCCGAAGCCTGTATCTCTAACCGTTTAGGAGATATCGAAGGTTAAAGTTTTCCAACCTTTCTCCGTCGATATCCAGCTTCATCCGTCGATATCTCCGCTTCTACTGGGAGTAGAGAGTCGTCCATGTAGTCCAAAATGTAGGGTTTTGAAAGGGCTTTAATTTGGTACCTGTCCGAAGCCTGTATCTCTAACCGTTTAGGAGATATCGAAGGTTAAAGTTTTCCAACCTTTCTCCGTCGATATCTCCGCTTCTCTATAGAGAGTCGTCCATGTAGTCCAAAATGTAGGGTTTTGAAAGGGCTTTAATTTGGTACCTGTCCGAAGCCTGTATCTCTAACCGTTTAGGAGATATCGAAGGTTAAAGTTTTAACCTTTCATATCCAGCTTCATCCGTCGATATCTCCGCTTCTACTGGGAGTAGAGAGTCGTCCATGTAGTCCAAAATGTAGGGTTTTGAAAGGGCTTTAATTTGGTACCTGTCCGAAGCCTGTATCTCTAACCGTTTAGGAGATATCGAAGGTTAAAGTTTTCCAACCTTTCTCCGTCGATATCTCTCTACTGGGAGTAGAGAGTCGTCCATGTAGTCCAAAATGTAGGGTTTTGAAAGGGCTTTAATTTGGTACCTGTCCGAAGCCTGTATCTCTAACCGTTTAGGAGATATCGAAGGTTAAAGTTTTCCAACCTTTCTCCGTCGATATCCAGCCTTCATCCGTCGATATCTCCGCTTCTACTGGGAGTAGAGAGTCGTCCATGTAGTCCAAAATGTAGGGTTTTGAAAGGGCTTTAATTTGGTACCTCCGAAGCCTGTATCTCTAACCGTTTAGGAGATATCGAAGGTTAAAGTTTTCCAACCTTTCTCCGTCGATATCTCCGCTTCTACTGGGAGTAGAGAGTCGTCCATGTAGTCCAAAATGTAGGGTTTTGAAAGGGCTTTAATTTGGTACCTGTCCGAAGCCTGTATCTCTAACCGTTTAGGAGATATCGAAGGTTAAAGTTTTCCAACCTTTCTCCGTCGATATCCAGCCTTCATCCGTCGATATCTCCGCTTCTACTGGGAGTAGAGAGTCGTCCATGTAGTCCAAAATGTAGGGTTTTGAAAGGGCTTTAATTTGGTACCTGTCCGAAGCCTGTATCTCTAACCGTTTAGGAGATATCGAAGGTTAAAGTTTTCCAACCTTTCTCCGTCGATATCTCCGCTTCTACTGGGAGTAGAGAGTCGTCCATGTAGTCCAAAATGTAGGGTTTTGAAAGGGCTTTAATTTGGTACCTGTCCGAAGCCTGTATCTCTAACCGTTTAGGAGATATCGAAGGTTAAAGTTTTCCAACCTTTCTCCGTCGATATCCAGCCTTCATCCGTCGATATCTCCGCTTCTACTGGGAGTAGAGGTCGTCCATGTAGTCCAAAATGTAGGGTTTTGAAAGGGCTTTAATTTGGTACCTGTCCGAAGCCTGTATCTCTAACCGTTTAGGAGATATCGAAGGTTAAAGTTTTCCAACCTTTCTCCGTCGATATCTCCGCTTCTACTGGGAGTAGAGAGTCGTCCATGTAGTCCAAAATGTAGGGTTTTGAAAGGGCTTTAATTTGGTACCTGTCCGAAGCCTGTATCTCTAACCGTTTAGGAGATATCGAAGGTTAAAGTTTTCCAACCTTTCTCCGTCGATATCCAGCTTCATCGTCGATATCTCCGCTTCTATTGGGAGTAGTAGTCCAAAATGTAGGGTTTTGAAAGGGCTTTAATTTGGTACCTGTCCGAAGCCTGTATCTCTAACCGTTTAGGAGATATCGAAGGTTAAAGTTTTCCAACCTTTCTCCGTCGATATCTCCGCTTCTACTGGGAGTAGAGAGTCGTCCATGTAGTCCAAAATGTAGGGTTTTGAAAGGGCTTTAATTTGGTACCTGTCCGAAGCCTGTATCTCTAACCGTTTAGGAGATATCGAAGGTTAAAGTTTTCCAACCTTTCTCCGTCGATATCCAGCCTTCATCCGTCGATATCTCCGCTTCTACTGGGAGTAGAGAGTCGTCCATGTAGTCCAAAATGTAGGGTTTTGAAAGGGCTTTAATTTGGTACCTGTCCGAAGCCTGTATCTCTAACCGTTTAGGAGATATCGAAGGTTAAAGTTTTCCAACCTTTCTCCGTCGATATCTCCGCTTCTACTGGGAGTAGAGAGTCGTCCATGTAGTCCAAAATGTAGGGTTTTGAAAGGGCTTTAATTTGGTACCTGTCCGAAGCCTGTATCTCTAACCGTTTAGGAGATATCGAAGGTTAAAGTTTTCCAACCTTTCTCCGTCGATATCCAGCTTTCATCCGTCGATATCTCCGCTTCTACTGGGAGTAGAGAGTCGTCCATGTAGTCCAAAATGTAGGGTTTTGAAAGGGCTTTAATTTGGTACCTGTCCGAAGCCTGTATCTCTAACCGTTTAGGAGATATCGAAGGTTAAAGTTTTCCAACCTTTCTCCGTCGATATCTCCGCTTCTACTGGGAGTAGAGAGTCGTCCATGTAGTCCAAAATGTAGGGTTTTGAAAGGGCTTTAATTTGGTACCAGTCCGAAGCCTGTATCTCTAACCGTTTAGGAGATATCGAAGGTTAAAGTTTTCCAACCTTTCTCCGTCGATATCCAGCCTTCATCCG
Source organism: Harpegnathos saltator (assembly GCF_003227715.2). Taxonomy (NCBI): domain Eukaryota; kingdom Metazoa; phylum Arthropoda; class Insecta; order Hymenoptera; family Formicidae; genus Harpegnathos; species Harpegnathos saltator. The sequence goes on from NW_020230382.1 coordinate 1,895,296, forward strand.
TCGATATCTCCGCTTCTACTGGGAGTAGAGAGTCGTCCATGTAGTCCAAAATGTAGGGTTTTGAAAGGGCTTTAATTTGGTACCTGTCCGAAGCCTGTATCTCTAACCGTTTAGGAGATATCGAAGGTTAAAGTTTTCCAACCTTTCTCCGTCGATATCTCCGCTTCTACTGGGAGTAGAGAGTCGTCCATGTAGTCCAAAATGTAGGGTTTTGAAAGGGCTTTAATTTGGTACCGTCCGAAGCCTGTATCTCTAACCGTTTAGGAGATATCGAAGGTTAAAGTTTTCCAACCTTTCTCCGTCGATATCCAGCCTTCATCCGTCGATATCTCCGCTTCTACTGGGAGTAGAGAGTCGTCCATGTAGTCCAAAATGTAGGGTTTTGAAAGGGCTTTAATTTGGTACCTGTCCGAAGCCTGTATCTCTAACCGTTTAGGAGATATCGAAGGTTAAAGTTTTCCAACCTTTCTCCGTCGATATCTCCGCTTCTACTGGGAGTAGAGAGTCGTCCATGTAGTCCAAAATGTAGGGTTTTGAAAGGGCTTTAATTTGGTACCTGTCCGAAGCCTGTATCTCTAACCGTTTAGGAGATATCGAAGGTTAAAGTTTTCCAACCTTTCTCCGTCGATATCCAGCCTTCATCCGTCGATATCTCCGCTTCCACTGGGAGTAGAGAGAGGTCCATGTAGTCCAAAATGTAGGGTTTTGAAAGGGCTTTAATTTGGTACCTGTCCGAAGCCTGTATCTCTAACCGTTTAGGAGATATCGAAGGTTAAAGTTTTCCAACCTTTCTCCGTCGATATCTCCGCTTCTACTGGGAGTAGAGAGTCGTCCATGTAGTCCAAAATGTAGGGTTTTGAAAGGGCTTTAATTTGGTACCTGTCCGAAGCCTGTATCTCTAACCGTTTAGGAGATATCGAAGGTTAAAGTTTTCCAACCTTTCTCCGTCGATATCCAGCCTTCATCCGTCGATATCTCCGCTTCTACTGGGAGTAGAGAGTCGTCCATGTAGTCCAAAATGTAGGGTTTTGAAAGGGCTTTAATTTGGTACCTGTCCGAAGCCTGTATCTCTAACCGTTTAGGAGATATCGAAGGTTAAAGTTTTCCAACCTTTCTCCGTCGATATCCAGCCTTCATCCGTCGATATCTCCGCTTCTACTGGGAGTAGAGAGTCGTCCATGTAGTCCAAAATGTAGGGTTTTGAAAGGGCTTTAATTTGGTACCTGTCCGAAGCCTGTATCTCTAACCGTTTAGGAGATATCGAAGGTTAAAGTTTTCCAACCTTTCTCCGTCGATATCTCCGCTTCTACTGGGAGTAGAGAGTCGTCCATGTAGTCCAAAATGTAGGGTTTTGAAAGGGCTTTAATTTGGTACCTGTCCGAAGCCTGTATCTCTAACCGTTTAGGAGATATCGAAGGTTAAAGTTTTCCAACCTTTCTCCGTCGATATCTCCGCTTCTACTGGGAGTAGAGAGTCGTCCATGTAGTCCAAAATGTAGGGTTTTGAAAGGGCTTTAATTTGGTACCTGTCCGAAGCCTGTATCTCTAACCGTTTAGGAGATATCGAAGGTTAAAGTTTTCCAACCTTTCTCTCGTCGATATCTCCGCTTCTACTGGGAGTAGAGAGTCGTCCATGTAGTCCAAAATGTAGGGTTTTGAAAGGGCTTTAATTTGGTACCTGTCCGAAGCCTGTATCTCTAACCGTTTAGGAGATATCGAAGGTTAAAGTTTTCCAACCTTTCTCCGTCGATATCTCCGCTTCTACTGGGAGTAGAGAGTCGTCCATGTAGTCCAAAATGTAGGGTTTTGAAAGGGCTTTAATTTGGTACCTGTCCGAAGCCTGTATCTCTAACCGTTTAGGAGATATCGAAGGTTAAAGTTTTCCAACCTTTCTCCGTCGATATCTCCGCTTCTACTGGGAGTAGAGAGTCGTCCATGTAGTCCAAAATGTAGGGTTTTGAAAGGGCTTTAATTTGGTACCTGTCCGAAGCCTGTATCTCTAACCGTTTAGGAGATATCGAAGGTTAAAGTTTTCCAACCTTTCTCCGTCGATATCTCCGCTTCTACTGGGAGTAGAGAGTCGTCCATGTAGTCCAAAATGTAGGGTTTTGAAAGGGCTTTAATTTGGTACCAGTCCGAAGCCTGTATCTCTAACCGTTTAGGAGATATCGAAGGTTAAAGTTTTCCAACCTTTCTCCGTCGATATCTCCGCTTCTACTGGGAGTAGAGAGTCGTCCATGTAGTCCAAAATGTAGGGTTTTGAAAGGGCTTTAATTTGGTACCTGTCCGAAGCCTGTATCTCTAACCGTTTAGGAGATATCGAAGGTTAAAGTTTTCCAACCTTTCCCGTCGATATCTCCGCTTCTACTGGGAGTAGAGAGTCGTCCATGTAGTCCAAAATGTAGGGTTTTGAAAGGGCTTTAATTTGGTACCTGTCCGAAGCCTGTATCTCTAACCGTTTAGGAGATATCGAAGGTTAAAGTTTTCCAACCTTTCTCCGTCGATATCCAGCCTTCATCCGTCGATATCTCCGCTTCTACTGGGAGTAGAGGTCGTCCATGTAGTCCAAAATGTAGGGTTTTGAAAGGGCTTTAATTTGGTACCTGTCCGAAGCCTGTATCTCTAACCGTTTAGGAGATATCGAAGGTTAAAGTTTTCCAACCTTTCTCCGTCGATATCTCCGCTTCTACTGGGAGTAGAGAGTCGTCCATGTAGTCCAAAATGTAGGGTTTTGAAAGGGCTTTAATTTGGTACCAGTCCGAAGCCTGTATCTCTAACCGTTTAGGAGATATCGAAGGTTAAAGTTTTCCAACCTTTCTCCGTCGATATCCAGCCTTCATCCGTCGATATCTCCGCTTCTACTGGGAGTAGAGAGTCGTCCATGTAGTCCAAATGTAGGGTTTTGAAAGGGCTTTAATTTGGTACCTGTCCGAAGCCTGTATCTCTAACCGTTTAGGAGATATCGAAGGTTAAAGTTTTCCAACTTTCTCCGTCGATATCTCCA